>NW_020955594.1:95854-106321 GCF_003031625.1 Empidonax traillii | reverse complement strand
AGCTTATTTTAGCTTTCAGCATGAACTCTCAGTAATAAATGTGTACTTTTCTTAAATTGATTATTGCTTTGAAAATTACTTTCTTTAGCTATTAGTGTTTAAGCCAAATAATAAAACCTAAATAGAACATATGTTCTCTAGTACCTTAGTTTTGCTACCTTGTTTAAGGTATCTTTGAGAGCAAAGATGATAAATTTAAGAGTTAACTGGAGTGCTTTAATTTTGTATGTTATTTTCAGGGAACACTCAAAGGTTTTGACCAGACCATTAACTTGATTTTGGATGAAAGCCATGAACGAGTGTTCAGTTCTTCACAAGGAGTTGAGCAAGTTGTGCTGGGATTGTACATTGTAAGAGGTGATAATGTGTAAGTATAGCATGTCCTTGTTTAAATCTGTTCACGTGAACTTAGTGTGTATGTGTGCATGTTTTTGTGTGTATATTATAAATCTTGATAGCCCCAGACACCCTGCACCTTTGTATCTGTGCGTAGCACTGTACTGTCAGAGTATTGTCAAAGCTGAGCCAACCAAGGAAGTGTCTGAGTCACCGTCCCTGGATAGTGTTTAAAAGATGTGTAGAAGTGGCACTTAGTGTCAGGGTTTAGTGGTGGGCTTGGCATTGCTGGGCTCGATCTTGCAGGCCTTTTCAGACCTAGATGACTCTGTGTATTAAATAGCAAACATCTACACTTAGGTTACAGAAGTGATTGTATTGTAATGTTAAGATCGAAGATGGTCTGAGGGCTTGAGCACTTCTCCTGTGAAGACAGGCTGGGAGAGCTGGGCTTGTTCAGCCTGGAAAAGAAAAGGTTTCTCTTCTCAGTGAGGGGGACCTCATTGTGGCCTTCCATTACATGAAGGGGGCTTATACAATAGAGGGAGAGCGACTTTTTTTCAGTGGGCAGATAGTGGTAGAACAGGGGGGAATGGTTTTAAACTGAAAGAGGAGAGATTGAGATTAGATGTTAGGAAGAAATTCTTTACTCAGAAGGTGGTGAGACACAGGAACAGCTTACCCAGAGAAGTTGTGGATGCCCCATCTCTAGAAGTGCTCAGTGCCAGGTTGGATGAAACTCTGAGCAACCTGATCTGGTGGGTGGCAGGAGGTGGGGGTGCTGAAACTGTGTGATCTTTAAGGTCCCAGCCCAAGCCTTTCTATGATTCTTTGATCTCCTTAGTCTGTATTTACTGAGCTGTGAATTAACCAGCACGTTCTGATTAGCCATTTAGGAAGGGTCACTACAAAGCTCAGCATTCTCCTCTTTGGAGTGTAGGCATTGTGTAGATGTTCTTTATTCTAGTTCATGATGCTTGATGAAGGAAAAAATAGAATTATGACTAAAATATGAGATAAAATTCATGCAAAAAGTCAGCAATCTGGTATACAAAGTTGACTTTCAACAGCTTTTATGTAGAAGAGATGTTCACAGAGACCACTTTACGATCTGGACAATGCATGAAGGTTCTGGCTTGACAGTGTAACAGCTGTTGAAGCTGATGTAGTGACAGGTCAAAGTCGATACTTGATGTAAAATACACTTAAGAGAATGAGAGTAAAAGCTCATTGAAAGCAGAGAGAAGTAGCTGACGTGCCAAACACATGGGAGGGTTACAAGAGAAGTGGAATGAAGGCCTGGTAAGTGAGCCTGCTAGGAAGATTACTTTTGCAGCAGCATTCTGAAACTGATGGCAAAAACAATACTCTTCTTTTAATCACAACTAGAAAAAGAGTATGTTGCAGTGACCAACACATGAGCCTGGATAGGAGTTTTCATCTTCTATTTCTGATGGATATTTCTGTACAAAGAAATGTCAAGACTTAAATTTATGTCTAGGTGCATTTATCTAACATCATTAAGACATTTTGGGATGCTTTCATCACATTTGACTTAAGCTTTTAAGAAAAAGTAAATTGACACGTGCAAAGGTAGGACTAAACATGCTACTCCACCAGTAACTTTTCATTCACATAGTATAGAAGTGTATAAAAAGCCAAGTAATTGTTTACTGCTTCGCTCTTTTATCATACCAGATGGCCACATTACTCAAATATACTCAAAATATTCTTTTATAAAATTTATTCTAATTTTTTTTTTTGCAAACTTAACAAACTCGGAAATATGCTCATTACAAGGAATAATTCTGTGTTCTTGCAACTCTTAACATACTGAAATTTAATATTCTTATAGAAAAAAGTCATAAGAATCAACAGCAAAGTAACAGTAACTTCAAAATAGACAACTCTCATAAAATAGGGAAGGTATTGGAAAATAAATGGGAAGAAGCAATCATAATATAAAGTACTTCCAGACATTACAGTGTGCATCACTAGAACCTTGCAGGGAACATGCAGCATCAATCAGAAAGAGTCAGTATGGTTAACAGTAAATAAGGGTTGTTGAAAGGGAAAAGACAGCTTCTGTTTTAGAGGTGTGTGATTGATTTTATTTCAAGAAATAATAACCTGATTTATTTTTATTGTAGTGCCGTCATTGGTGAAATTGATGAAGAGACGGATTCAGCTCTTGACTTGGGGAATATTCGAGCAGAACCCCTAAACTCAGTTGTGCACTGAAAAGATGAAAATGCACAGGGACTTTGTAAATCTTTGGTTGTACAGACCTATTTAACAACGTGAACGATTTTTACAAATTGTGTTTAATTTGTTTAGACACCAGTTTTTTATTATGAATATGTTGTAGTTTTGCATGTAAATTAAAGTTTCTACATTTTACTAAAGACACTTTCATTGGATTTCCTTTGGGTTTTTATGGTGCATGAGTTCACTGGAAAATGCATGCTGGGAAAAGCAATCAGTATCAGTGATGATCACTGTGTAAATATACCTTGTTCTTAAAATAAGATCCTATTCCTGAAGTTAAACCAAGCTCTTTCATGTTAACCCAGGATTATGTGGAGGTAGATGTGTAATAGTCAGTTTAACCATCTCTAAGCATCGTTCTGGCTCTAAGTAGAAAACTGTTCCTTGTGATTGGGTTTTTTTTGTGTTTAATGTAGAAAGGAAGAATGTTGAAAGTTTTCATAGTCAAATTAATGGCTTATTCATATAATACATTTTTGGTTGTTTATCAGAGATTGTTCTCTAGTCCCTGAGACTGTACTGGAGGTGCAGGAGTTCTTAATGCCTTAATCCTTGCAGACAAATTGGAGAAGGAAAGACTTTTGACCAGGAGCACAAAACTTAAAACAAATACACACATTTATTTAAAGCCCATTAAGAGAATGAGACCAACTCATTCTCTGCCTTCACCTTTCAGCAGCTGTCACATTGCTCAAAATGTGGGTAAGATCTGCAAAAAGAGAATTGTGTGTTTGCTGATGTGCAACCATTGTCTTAGAGTGTAGTTTAGAAGACACCAGAGTACTTTTGGTAGGTGAGTTACTTATTTTAAACAAAACTTGCTGCAGTATTGAATATAAGGGTTGCATGTAATCTTGATCACATGTAGGCCTCTTATACACCAGCAACAGCCAAGTTAAGTGGGACAAGCTCTGTGCAGTGTAGTGTGTTACAGGCCACATCCTATTGACTACCCAGTAGAAATGCTGGTATGGTGGCAGCAAGAGGAAGTCAGTACTATTGAACAAAGCTGTTTTCTGTGTCCTTGAGTCTGCCAACAGGCCCAGTATTTTTTCCCTATATGTGAAAGTGCTGTCAAAAAAAAAAAAATTAAATGTGCAAATTTGGGCTTATACTGATTTTAATATTAAGTGGGATTCGGTACTTTTCATTGCAAGTTCACTGGAAACCAGATACATTGAACTGAAAATATTTGTTCTTCATAAAATCTGTCTCTCAATTCTTGTAACTTCCAGTTTGTTTCCTGAGGTTGGTTGTGATGGAGCATGTGAAGCGCTGCTAACCTTTTTTCACATTTATCCATCTTGTGACCTAGTAATATGTTGTAGTTTTCTGTCCACATCTCTGCAGGGAATCGCTGAGCAGACATCAAATCAGTCAAATCAGGGGGTTTTCTCTGATTACCAAAAAGTCAATAGAAATTGATTCAAAAGAACCAGTTTCATTAAACAGTCAAAAAAGCCCTTTTGCTACTGAAATGCTGATAGTGGCACAAGAGAAAAGAAAGGGAATAGCAATGATAAAGAACAAAGAAAGCAGATTATTAAATGAGCTACTTTAGAGCTCAGAAAAAAAATGCAGAGGCAAAGAGTGGAATCAGGATGAGCTGATTTTTAATGCATTACTCAGTCTTGGGTGTATTAGGAAGGTTATAGTTGAAAGAGAAGTTGAATACTTGTAGAAGCTCTGGAAAGACTACAGAAATCTGTTGTTTTATAGCTGAGGAATTACGTTTGAAGCTGTCATAGAATGTCAATGCATATGGAGACCATGTGCCTCAAGCACATCATTTGCAATGCAACTCCTTGGTCCTGTGTTAGAGGATTTAAAATATGAGCTGCTGATATGAGTTGAAACTATTTTCTCTATCCTTGAAGTGCTGATCTCACAGTAGTGAGGTTGATCAATAAAATCCAGGGACTGACCAGATGGAAAATCCAAATCGTTCAGAAATTGCTGAAGCATGATCTGGAATATAAATTTGACAGAGTTAGGTGTTTAAAATGCAGATTGCAAACCCTGTCTTCTTCCCTTCAAGTGAGTTATCTCAGCTATTGCGTGCGCTTTTTCTGGGCCTGTGATCCTCTGTGTGCCCAGAGTTGGGAGGAGCTACAGCTTGAGGAAGTTGTGTCTGCACTCACAGGCTAACACAAACTTTGGGGCATTCTCTATCTCTGTCTTGAGAAAAATAAATTTAAGCTCCCTTTTAGAAAAGGATCCTAACAAAACGTGGCTGCCAAAGGCCAAATGAGTTGATTATATGCAGTGCATTGTAAAACTGACTTCTGCAATGAGATAGGCAAAGGATGGGCCAGCTCACAGGACTGGTTGGGATTGTGGGCAGTAACTCAGCCCTGTTAAGATGGAGCCCTGCTAAGAAGTAAAGTGCTGTTTAAAACCTTAAAATCAAAACCTGTGGAGGTTGCTTGCCTTTATGCTTATCAGCAATGTAAAGTTTTTCAGAGTTGTGATTTTTGGCTTATGCTCACATTTTGTTTCAATTTCTGCTCCATCATATCCTTCAATTTGATGCCATTGGTTTTGGTCTGGATTTGACCAAAACCTCTTCTGAGTGTAATGTTGAAGGGATCAAAACCAGCAGACATAGTCAGAAGGGATTTATTGAAATCAAATCTAGAACTTCATATGCTTTTTAAAATTATAAAATGCAATTAAAGCCTTGTGAACTTACAGGGGCTTTAATCTGTAGTGGCTAACTGGGTCCTTGTAAGTATATGGTTCAGAGAAGCACTCAATAAAACAGTATTTCATGTAGGAAGTGGAATTATAACCAGAGTATTTTCATTATTTCAGTATTTCATTGAATCAAGCCTGTAGCACAGTCCAAGCTGGAAAACAGATCACCAATGAGAGTAACGTTTTTATGCCATTATTTTCATAAATGAATCAAAGTAGGAAAAATTAGTGGGATTGAAACCAGAAAGTGGACATATAGTGATGGCCTAGTATTAATGATTCTGAAGAAGAAAGCTAGAGAATGTTAGTCCCCAGCAAGGGAAGAGGAAGAATAGAGTGGAAGCCCAGCAGGTGTGAAGGCTGTGTATGCATCTTGACAGCAGGGGAGCTACGAATGTGAGTCATGCCAGTGAAACACAAGATGATTTATGCTTGCTAGTTATATTTGGTCTGTAATACATTTGGCACCTGTGTAAGCAACCTTACTAATTTTTAATAATTGGGTTCTTATTTCTGCTTTCCAGTTGGGTAAACTGCAGTTCATTCCTTAGAATAATGAAAATAAGTCTGTGGACTTTTTTTTCAAAGCGGAAAAGTTCTTCAGTTGCAGTAAAGATCCAGAAAAGCTGTGTCATATCAATTAGTTTTAGCTTCTCTGTTGCTCAAATAAGAAGGCATACTTCAAGTACCAGGTATTCACAGACAAATAACTATGAAACCCAGATGTGTCAGAAGGTCATAGGTCAAACCTTGAGATGAGAAAGGGGAAACTTTGTGCAAGACTTAATTAAAAACATATGACAGAAGATAGTAAAGAGCCAGGTGTTTGTCCTGGAAATCCTGTTTCTGATAGGTTCTTTCAGTGTGCTCTGTTTTGTCTTAGGGTCCCTTTTAGGGGCCTTTTTTTTTACAGTAATTTTTACAGTAATGGCAGAAATGCTGATATTTCTTACATCAGCAGCATTTTCCCTGAAGAAAATAAAAGCTCCACTGACGCAGGTGGAAATCAAAGGCGAAAACACAATAGAATTCAGACTTATGCCAAGAACTCCTTGCTAGCACTAAAAACAAGACCTTATCTACATGGTAATATCTTCCTTCCTGGAGCCTTGCAGCACGTTCCAGGAACTCAAATTTGCGTAGAACAACGTGCTGCTGCTTTTCAGTCTTACATCAGTAACCATCAGTGCCACTGAATGCCAAAAAATTTCACTCAGTGCTCAACTGCTTTCCTGTTACTTGCACTTTTAGATAAAAGGCGTTCATTACTTTAGGGAGTGCAAGAACATGTGCATTTACTGGTTTTGTCCACTGAAACATCTTTAATGGTTGTCCTGCAATCTTCTTGTTTTTTACTAGGATTTGTCTTCTTTTTAATTTAGTGTTGAAGGCAGCAGCGGTGACTACAGTGCTCTGCACAGAAACAGGAGTGAAAAGTGTTCAAGTGGATAAATTAAAGAAGCTGGACTTTAAGTAGCATAACCCATAAAAAATAGAAATATGCAGGATAGAAACCTGTTGAATGTGAACAAAGTTGGGCTTTACAGCAGTGGTCATTGTAGTAAAGTTCCCTTTAACACAGATACAGTTATTTTATCTGTGCACATCACTCATGAGAAATACTGAGAAAGTGTGAGAAAACATTCACTGAAATATTTTAAAGCATATGAAAGCTTCCTATCCTAAAATGCTACTTTTAAATTATGGTTCTTGCTTTGTATTTTTGTGCTTAAATCTCTGGGAATTCTTACTTGTGTAATTTCAGACTTCAAGTCTGCTTATGATGCAGATAGAAACCTGTATGCAGATGAATGCTGTGGTGTTTCTGCAAACTGGTCAGAGCTGCTGGTGGTGCATGGCTGGGATTTGCAGCATTTGCACTGACGAACATGTAGGTGATGTAGTGTCTTAGGATACAGGGGATAGATTGTCAAAATTGTATTCAAAGCAACATGCATGCGAAAGACCAGAAAAAGCATGTAGCGATAACCCCCCTAGCTATCTATAGCCATCTCAATCTCAGTTTATAGAATTTCCAATTAATCAAATAATTTCTTGCCAACTGCCACCTAAATACCACTGCATCTTATACCATTTCACATGCACAGACCGGATGCATGGGAGTTCTGTTTTGCAGCAAGTTACAGGACTGAACAGAAGCCAAGGCAGGAAGTGATTATGGCTAAGGAGCTGATGCTGATTGAAAATGTGTGATGCTGCAGAGGAAATATCACACAATAGAACCACAGTTAGTTTGGAAATAGATTTAAAAAACAGAGCACATTCGGATGTAAACAGTCAATAGGACTGGGGCCAGCCTTTCTTCTAACAATCAAATCATTAGAAGTAGAAGCGTGCAGAATGATTTCTATGATTAAACTGCAAGTGCAAAATCCATGAAAGTGTGTGCTCATTAATGTTTAACGGAAACAGCCTTCTTGCTTTTTGCCATGTTTCTTCTCTGGCTTGTCCTAACTCATCCTGTATACAAGAGTCAGGCATAAGTCCAGCTTAAATCTAGGAAGTTCAAATGCTCAAGGACTTCGAAAAGACAGGCTTAGATTCTTTTTTGTAATTGTAATGGGGTAGGATCACTCTCTGGAATTGCACTTTTGATTTACAAGATTGCTTCCATGAAGTCATCAGCTCACATTTAATTAAAATTGTCAGGATCCAAGTGGAAACAGTCTCTGATGAGAAATGGATCAGAGTTAGTGATTGTTATCATTTAAGTGATGATTATTACGTGGGTGAAGCGGACAGCACCCTGATTTGTCCAGAGCCTACTTTAACTTCTTGCATTGTTTATAACATCCATCAAGTAATTTTGAGTTTTATGATCTAACTTCTGGTTCCACCATTTTATGGAAGTCCAGCCAGTGCAGAAAGCAGTAAGAAAGACAAGCATTAGTATGTTTGTATGTATTAATTTCATTGGTGGATAAGGCATGTACAATGCTTTACAACCACAGGGTTTGAGCGAGTAGTTTTGAGTTTGGTTCTAATTATGCTTTTTCTGAGTTTCAACATCAGTGTCAATGCCAGCAGAATTGCCCTTAGCTAAAAGGGGGCAGGCTACCTTACTGCTAATGCCACACTACAACACAGGTGTGCCCTGAGCAATGCCCTTCATCATCCTGGGCCTTTAAACAGCTGAACATTATTTATGAAAGTACTGAAGTTTCCATGCACTCTGCCATGGGCCACCTGAGCCTTAGTAACTTAATGAAGCAAGAAACTTCTCAGATGACAAAGGTCCTACTACAGCACCAAGAAAGGCTTTATCAGTGAAAATAATCTAGACATAAGGAAGTATAGATAAGTGGCAAAAGCCACTGAGCCATCTCTTTTCCATGCACTTCTGGTACATGTTTTTATCTGTTTGCTCCTGAGTGAATGCCCAGAACATCTACACATCTCATCTTCCATGTTCAAAATGAAAGCTGATTTTTCTCACAGTGCCTTAGGTCTAGATGGCAAAATGCAGGTGCAGGATTTTGTTTAGGAATAAAGTTAAAAAGAAATACAATCATTTATGGAGAGGAGATGAAATTCAGCCCATGTTTAAAGTAACTGCTTCTTCATCCCAAAACAAATGGGTGAACATCACTCCACACTAAATATGTACTTTTTTAGATGGAAGAAGGCTCAGCTCCATTGTGGGTACGAAGAAACTAACCAGGTTTTAAAGCCCAGCTTCTTCAAAATATTGGTGCATTCCCAGGATACAGCCCTGCAACTCCTGAAAATTAGAGGACCTCATAAAACAATTTGAGTTTATTAACAGTAGATACAAAGGCATCTTGTTGATTAGGTTGCTCTGAAAAATTGTGTGGAAAAAGGAGATGAAATATGCCTGGTATCATTCAGAATTTCTTGGTAAATAATTTCTGCTGTGGCTACCTAGATGCTGTGAAAGGACTGTTAGCTTTTGCCTTGATATGCTAAAACTATGTAAGCATGCTATTCTTTCATGTAAAGCCATTCAAGAGAAGCATTTGAGTTGGATATTAACTGTCTATTCATTCTTGCAACAGGGAATGTACTTGTATGCACAGGATTTTGGTAATACAACTGGGGATAAAAAAGTGACTTTTCTCTAAAGCTGTAGCAATCAACAATTCATCGGCAAGGTGACTGGCAGCAGTGTCGACATTGGTATCAGGAGTGTTTACAAATGTGAAGGAGGCAGTTTTTTGTTTACAAAGATGCCTAGAGCTGCATTACATTGTCCTTGTCATTTGCAACACACCGCTGTACTCACAAGGCCTCACTAGTACATGGTCCAAATTATCCTGAATAAAGTATGGACTGTGCTGCTTGCCTATGTAATTCACTGTCCTTGTTGTGCTTATAGCAGTGATTAGAGTTAATAGTGATAATTAACAATTAATAATTCATCATAGCTAGTAAGTAGTAGAATGGTCAGCTATTACAGTAACCTCAGCTAAAGTACCACTTAAGCTTAGGATAAAGAGTGACCCCATGTATTGTCATGTAGTGTGGTAGCAACTGTTTTCACTGAGCACCAAGAATCAGCCACACATTTTTAAAAATAAGTTTTTCACTACTGAACAAGAAAACAAACTTATCTTTTCTGAAGTTAATGAATTGACTAGCTTTCCTTTATTGTTATGCTATATATTAACACTGACTTTCAGTTTGCTTTGTCCAGCAGTCAATAAATCATAGAGAATATACTGAGTTGAAAGGGACCCATGAGGAACATAAAGTACTCTTGACCCTCCACATGACAACCCAAGAATCCCACCATGTGCCTGAGAGTGTTGTCGGGACACTTCTTGAACTGTCAGGCTTGGTGCTTTGACTACTTCCCCAGGGAGCCTGTTCCAGCGCCCAACCACCCTCTCGGTGAGAAACCTTTTCCTGATATCCAACCTAAACCTCTCCTGACTCAGCTTTGTGTCATTTCCTTGAATCCAATCACTGGTTACGAGAGTGAAGAGATCAGTACCTGCCCCTGTGCTTCCCCTCATGAGGATGTTGAAGACCTCAGTGAAGTCTCCCTTCAGTCTCCCCTTCTCCAGGCTGAACATACCAAGTCACCTCAGCTGCTGCGCACAGAGTTCCCCCTCCAGGCCCTTCACTATCTTTGCTGCCCTCCTTTGGACACCCTCTAATGGCTTAATATCTTTCTTATATTGT
>NW_020955594.1:92093-94973 GCF_003031625.1 Empidonax traillii | reverse complement strand
TTCCCCTCATGAGGATGTTGAAGACCTCAGTGAAGTCTCCCTTCAGTCTCCCCTTCTCCAGGCTGAACATACCAAGTCACCTCAGCTGCTGCGCACAGAGTTCCCCCTCCAGGCCCTTCACTATCTTTGCTGCCCTCCTTTGGACACCCTCTAATGGCTTAATATCTTTCTTATATTGTGGTGCCCAAAACTGCACACAATATTCAAGGTGAGGCTGCACCAGTGCAGAGCAGAGCAGGACAATCCCCTCCTTTGATGGGCTGGCTCACCAAAAACCAGCAGTAAAGAAACATTTACTATTGGCTTTTCTGGGCAAATAGATCTTGTAGCTTGTTTGTTTTAGGAACAGATTATTAATTAAATTATTATCTCTATATCCAGATAAGGGTGGTGAGAGGTGCCTTGAAGGTAAAGGGAAGATGAAAACAGGACAAAGTTGGGCAGTTTGCTGACAGGACACCAGAGTTGTATTTCCTCTGCAGAGCATCAATGATGCAATTAGAGCTGCAGAGGTCAGCAATCAATTATAAGCAGATCTCTGGATATTTCAGAGGTCAAGGCTCACTAGGTAGACATGCAAGGGCTACAGTAGCACTACTCAAACAGCCTTTAATCAATTGTTCACGATACTACGCTGGCTAGCGCAATGAAAAACTAATCATGTTTTGTGGCCACAATTCAGTGCAACGTTCTGAAGACAGGAAACCCAGATTACTTATTACATCATTTGTTCTTAAGTTAAAAAACAACCGATATAATGAGATTTTCTAAAACAGAATTGTGCATTCTGTACAATCAAATTACAAAATCCAGTAATCCTCCCACAGTACTGACCTGAAAGGGTTTCTAACATAGCTTAGCAAGGAAGGAAATTAGGAGACATGGTTGCTTTCTCTTTGGAAGGAGATCAGGAAGTCCCAAAATCTAAACTTGACTGTTATGGTGCAAGCCAGAGAAAGCCTTGCTAAAGGAAAGAAACACGCACCACTCTCCCTCTGTCCATGGAATTACACACATAATAGTAGAAGGCTACCCAATTGGCATTTTTCCCTTTACAAACCCATGCCAACTCCTCCCCATCACCATTTTGTCCCCAGGCAGTGAGATAAGGCTGACTGGCCTGTAGTTCCCCAGCTCCTCTGTCTTGCCCTTCCTGAAGACCAGACAGGTATTTCCTGGCTTCCAGGCCTCAGGAGCTTTCCTGCCCTGACCTCTCTGAGATCATCAGGTGTCCTCACTGTGGCACTGGAGATGGATTTTCAAGTGAAGGAATGGATTTCTCTTTAGCCCCACTCCACCCCATGGTAACTGCTGTCACCTGCTGCTTTGCCAGATGCCAAGAGTGAGTTTCTGCTCTGCTGCCCCCCCAGCCAAGCGGCAGCACACAGCAGGGCAGGAAGAAACTTCCAAACATATCTTGTCCCGGTTTGGCCCAATGACAACACAAAGTGAAGGCCCAGGGGTTCTGCACCAGCTTTCTCAGGGGAGAGACGCTACAATGTACCGCAGGCAGGCTGAAGAAATTCCCCTTTTCCTTTGCGGGCTACAAACCAGTCCGCTTCCTACAGGATCAGGGATTTGGCTGTGTTCTGTGGCTACCAGAAGCTCACCCACTGTCTTCTGCCCAGACCACAAGGAGGATGTCTCTAAACACTGGAGTCTGGCAACTGATTAGTAGCAATAGCTCACCTGTAGGCCATGATCTTAACCGGATTGTGCTTCAAGCTTCTCCAGAGGAAAGGGACACATTTGCCTGTCCTCTGGGACAGGCTGAAGGTGCAGCTGTGATCAGAGCTGCAGGGAGTAGAGGAGAGCTCTGGAGGGTTCTATGGGCAAAGAAGGGGTGTAAAAGCAATATTAAGAAGGGGAACAATAAAACAAAGACATGTCCTAGATAGCAAAGTTTATTAAATGTCAAGTTAAATTATATACAGTGTATTACCTTCACAAAAATGTATTCATATAAAAAGGAAGAGTGTCACAGCAGCATTTAATGCTTTCCCTGACTCTTAAATCCTTGAATTAGCCAGTAAAACCCCCAAATTTTTCCAGTCTTCTTCATCTCAGTACAATAATTCTTACTTTTCCAGAACTGGGACTTTGCTCTATACTCTTCTGATTGCTGGTGACTTTTCAGGATGGGAAATGACAACTCAGATCTTCATTAACAACTAGTATTCCCTGAAATAAATAAAGCTGCTTGTATGGTTGCCACAACGTCCCACCGCATCTGGGCTACCAGCTGGGCAACAGACACCGCATCATCAGCTGCTAGCAGCAATAAAAAGACTAGCTATCTGATCATAGAAGTTCTGGAGAGTACTGAGGAAACTTAAAGGTGATGCATTAAAATAATTTTTTTCCCTCGATTTAGAAATGTTTCAGGTGCACCACAGGTTTTGATGCAAGAGCTGCAAATGTCTGAAGCTGCAGCAATTTTTAAAACAGAAATCAACATCAATACTGTGAAAAGGTACTGAGTTTGTGCCCAATTCCCTCTCATGGTATTCAAGTATACTGTGTGCGTGGCTGAGCACTATCACAGATGGCCCATGGACTCTCTGGAGTCTCCCTCCTTGGAGGTATTCAAAAGCCAACCCAGATGTGGGCAGCTGCCTCTAGGTGCTCCTCCTTCAGCAGGGGGGCTGGACCTGATGACCTCCAGATGTCCCTTCCAAACTCACCCATTCCGTGATTCTGTGATAAAAAAGAACCATGTAACAACTCTTGGTACTACTACACACTCAGCCATTTGAAACCTACATCACATAAAGTGACGACAATGTAAAGTGCCCTTTTCTACAGCCTGAACACCTCTAAAACTTTATCAGCAGAAATAGTCACTGCATCAGAACTGAAGCAGCAGTGTAAAAGCACATC
>NW_020955594.1:89194-92072 GCF_003031625.1 Empidonax traillii | reverse complement strand
TTCCCCTCATGAGGATGTTGAAGACCTCAGTGAAGTCTCCCTTCAGTCTCCCCTTCTCCAGGCTGAACATACCAAGTCACCTCAGCTGCTGCGCACAGAGTTCCCCCTCCAGGCCCTTCACTATCTTTGCTGCCCTCCTTTGGACACCCTCTAATGGCTTAATATCTTTCTTATATTGTGGTGCCCAAACCTGCACACAATATTCAAGGTGAGGCTGCACCAGTGCAGAGCAGAGCAGGACAATCCCCTCCTTTGATGGGCTGGCTCACCAAAAACCAGCAGTAAAGAAACATTTACTATTGGCTTTTCTGGGCAAATAGATCTTGTAGCTTGTTTGTTTTATGAACAGATTATTAATTAAATTATTATCTCTATATCCAGATAAGGGTGGTGAGAGGTGCCTTGAAGGTAAAGGGAAGATGAAAACAGGACAAAGTTGGGCAGTTTGCTGACAGGACACCAGAGCTGTATTTCCTCTGCAGAGCATCAATGATGCAATTAGAGCTGCAGAGGTCAGCAATCAATTATAAGCAGATCTCTGGATATTTCAGAGGTCAAGGCTCACTAGGTAGACATGCAAGGGCTACAGTAGCACTACTCAAACAGCCTTTAATCAATTGTTCACGATACTACGCTGGCTAGAGCAATGAAAAACTAATCATGTTTTGTGGCCACAATTCAGTGCAATGTTCTGAAGACAGGAAACCCAGATTACTTATTACACCATTTGCTCTTAAGTTAAGAAACAACCGATATAATGAGATTTTCTAAAACAGAATTGTGCATTCTGTACAATCAGATTACAAAATCCAGTAATCCTCCCACAGTACTGACCTGAAAGGGTTTCTAACATAGCTTAGCAAGGAAGGAAATTAGGAGACATGGTTGCTTTCTCTTTGGAAGGAGATCAGGAAGTCCCAAAATCTAAACTTGACTGTTATGGTGCAAGCCAGAGAAAGCCTTGCTAAAGGAAAGAAACACGCACCACTCTGTCCATGGAATTACACAGATAATAGTAGAAGGCTACCCAATTGGCATTTTTCCCTTTACAAACCCATGCCAACTCCTCCCCATCACCATTTTGTCCCCAGGCAGTGAGATAAGGCTGACTGGCCTGTAGTTCCCCAGCTCCTCTGTCTTGCCCTTCCTGAAGACCAGACAGGTATTTCCTGGCTTCCAGGCCTCAGGAGCTTTCCTGCCCTGACCTCTCTGAGATCATCAGGTGTCCTCACTGTGGCACTGGAGATGGGTTTTCAAGTGAAGGAATGGATTTCTCTTTAGCCCCACCCCACCCCATGGTAACTGCTGTCACCTGCTGCTTTGCCAGATGCCAAGAGTGAGTTTCTGCTCTGCTGCCCCCCCAGCCAAGCGGCAACACGCAGCAGGGCGGGAAGAAACTTCCAAACATATCTTGTCCCGGTTTGGCCCAATGACAACACAAAGTGAAGGCCCAGGGGTTCTGCACCAGCTTTCTCAGGGGAGAGACGCTACAATGTACCGCAGGCAGGCTGAAGAAATTCCCCTTTTCCTTTGCGGGCTACAAACCGGTCCGCTTCCTACAGGATCAGGGATTTGGCTGTGTTTTATGGCTACCAGAACTTCACCCATTGTCTTCTGCCCAGGCCACAAGGAGGATGGCCCTAAACACTGGAGTCTGGCAACTGATTAGTAGCAATAGCTCACCTGTAGGCCATGATCTTAACCGGATTGTGCTTCAAGCTTCTCCAGAGGAAAGGGACACATTTGCCTGTCCTCTGGGACAGGCTGAAGGTGCAGCTGTGACCAGAGCTGAAGGGAGTAGAGGAGAGCTCTGGAGGGTTCTATGGGCAAAGAAGGGGTGTAAAAGCAATATTAAGAAGGGGAACAATAAAACAAAGACATGTCCTAGATTGCAAAGTTTATTAAATGTCAAGTTAAATTATATACAGTGTATTACCTTCACAAAAATGTATTCATATAAAAAGGAAGAGTGTCACAGCAGCATTTAATGCTTTCCTCCCTGACTCTTAAATCCTTGAATTAGCCAGTAAAACCCCCAAATTTTTCCAGTCTTCTTCATCTCAGTACAATAATTCTTACTTTTCCAGAACTGGGACTTTGTTCTATACTCTTCTGATTGCTGGTGACTTTTCAGGATGGGAAATGACAACTCAGATCTTCATTAACAACTAGTATTCCCTGAAATAAGTAAAGCTGCTTGTATGGTTGCCACAACGTCCCACCGCATCTGGGCTACCAGCTGGGCAACAGACACCGCATCATCAGCTGTTAGCAGCAATAAAAAGACTAGCTATCTGATCACAGAAGTTCTGGAGAGTACTGAGGAAACTTAAAGGTGATGCATTAAAATAATTTTTTTTCCCTTGAATTAGAAATGTTTCAGGTGCACCACAGGTTTTGATGCAAGAGCTGCAAATGTCTGAAGCTGCAGCAATTTTTAAAACAGAAATCAACATCAATACTGTGAAAAGGTACTGAGTTTGTGCCCAATTCCCTCTCATGGTATTCAAGTGTACTGTGTGCGTGGCTGAGCACTATCACAGACGGCCCATGGACTCTCTGGAGTCTCCCTCCTTGGAGGTATTCAAAAGCCAACCCAGATGTGGGCAACTGCCTCTAGGTGCTCCTCCTTCAGCAGGGGGGCTGGACCTGATGACCTCCAGATGTCCCTTCCAAACTCACCCATTCTGTGATTCTGTGATAAAAAAGAACCATGTAACAACTCTTGGTACTACTACACACTCAGCCATTTGAAACCTACATCACATAAAGTGACGACAATGTAAAGTGCCCTTTTCTACAGCCTGAACACCTCTAAAACTTTATCAGCAGAAATAGTCACTGCATCAGAACTGAAGCAGCAGTGTAAAAGCACATC
>NW_020955594.1:83257-87990 GCF_003031625.1 Empidonax traillii | reverse complement strand
CCTGGAGACCTCTTCAACCTGAAGTCTTTGCTTTCCTTCTCTGTTCAAAGCAGTGATTTATTGGCACGCTACTACTACACAGCACCGGGCACTGCAAAGCAGTAACTGGGGAGGAAGAAATTACCATGGAACAGGTGGATTTCCTCTTTGGACACCTGGCCTCAAATTCTACAGCGTGTTTGATGCGACGTATGGCAAGCACTGAACTGATGCTTGCCAAAACAGCACGGAATAATCTTTTCCTAAAGACAGATTATCTTTTGTCCCTGATCTTCTTGCTTCTTCCAGAAAAGACGGCCCCACCTAAGCTCCCAAGACAAGCTCTGAATCCCAGAATCCCAGCAAAACTCAAGAACTAACAGGAAAGAAGGGGTACGGTACGGTTTAGTGCTGAATGCCACGGTGTACGTGGCAGGGAAAGTGATGGCTGAGGCTTATAAAAATCTTATCTCGCAGCTGCTTTGATGTTTGGCTTGAGATCAACTCTAGTGAAGGGCAACTTCAGCTTAAACTGAGTGTTTCTTTGTGCTTGTTTTTTTCCAGGCAACTGCACAACATTGTAGGCAACATTTTGGTAAGCAGGAGGTTTTGTCATTCAAGTCTCAGCTGGAAGGCTGGCAGAAAAAAACCCCTCTGCTTAGCACAAGAACTTGAAAAAAATGGCTGGAGAGCAGTCAAGAGTTAGAAATAGTCTTAGAAACAGAATAGTCACCGTTTTCCTTAAAAATACTCCTAACATAATGGCACACTACCTTGTTGAAGTTCTCTAGTGATTTTTTCATCCAGTTCCTGTCGTACCTAGAATTATACAGAACACAGAGTTAAGATTTACACTTAAAACAGAGTTTGGGTAATATTACCAAAATGTGACCGTTAAAACTCCTAAAACATTCTTAAACTCCACAGACAATGCAATAAAACCTAAAAATATCATTTCAAATAGAGACATCTTGGTTGGGAGGTTGATTTTTAGTGAAGAGAACCTCTTGGTCAGCCAAGCTGTAGCATTCTCATTGCTGAGCAATGAACAGTAATGGTAGTGCAAAACAAGCTGTAACTCACCAGCTGGATTGTAACTGGACAACTGAAAAATACCAAGAAAGCACAGTGGAGATTGCAACGAGGGTATGGGCAAAGTTGATCAGCCAATACATGTGCAGATCGTCAGCTAAATGCTGATATGCACAAGTGCCATCCACAGGGAGCATTTCAGTTGAGCTTCTGCAGCTTCCAAAGGGAAGAGATGTAACAGCAGCTGCTGCAAGATTGACATGTATAGTTGTATAGGAAAAAGCATGTTGCCAGTATTCTTCTTTTCCCCATCTTAAGATTGAAAACGGAAAGAGCTCCTGCAGGTCAGGCCAAGACTTTTCTATATTGTTATTGCAAATACCATGACAGCCATATGTAAAAATATAGAGACACTAGTTTTTCTTGCAAAATTTCTATTAAGAACAAAAAGCAACAGCTAGAGCCTCCTCACAGCGAGCGGGTTTTATTACACAACCAAAGTCAGCCCGGATCACTAGAGGAGCACTAAATCCTGTCTCCCCTAGAAGGTGGTTATTCTAGGGGATAACTAAGTTATTCTCACTAATGATTCTGATTTCAGAATCTTCCTAAGGAGAAATCAGATCTTTGGAAGAGTCATAGACCAGGCGCTCTATGCTGCCATTCACATTTGATGATACTTCTGAGTCTTACATTGTTTCTGTCAAGTCTGTGACACACAGAAGTGAATTCCAAAATAGATACCCTGCAGCTTCCAGGCCTACATTGGCCATGAAGAAGCTCATGTGGTCCATGGCCTTCAATAATGCTGAGAGGCAGAGAGAGCTGTGACTGCTTCTTTACTGGAGTGGTGAACGCTCAGGGGACATTCTCTGGGCGTAGTGACAACCTGGTGGGGGGAGTAAAGAAGATGGAGCCAAACTCACCTCGGTGGCACCAAGTAAAAGAAGAAGAGGGATGGGAAAAATTAAAATAGAAGAACTTTCATTTTAACATAAGGATTTTTTTGTTGTTGTTGTTCATTTGGTTCTACAGGAGAACCACCACCCAGTGCTACTTTGTTGGAATAGCCTTTGCCTTTGCAGATAGAAGAGGGGAGCACAGAGTTGAAAGAACAGTGGAAAAATCCCTCTCCCCCCCACCTCCAAATCCCCAAACCTCTAATTTTTCTCAAGCAGCTTCAAGCAACAGCAAAATCCTGGGTAAAAGGCACTCCTGCTCAGCACATGAAATGAGACATAGGTAACAGAAAAAAACAGGAAGACTAATGCCTAGACCGAAAGACAACCTAAACCCAAGACTAATCCACTAAAGCACTAGTACTGGAAGAGCAAAACCCTGGTCTATGAAGCCCTCAGAATGACCAGAAGGTCCACAGGACCCTCTGCAACATGTGTGGATGAATCAAGAGAAGAAAAAGCACTTCTCTGACTCTTATATATTCCATTAACCTTTCTGTACTTCTCATCCCCACCTGAGGAAACAGAAATGGGTGAAAGTAAAGCCAACACATGGATTTCTGAAAAGGGAATGAAAAGGCCTTTGAATGAAAATACAACTTGAGGACTATAATGTGTCTCCACTGTTCTCCTGCTCCTCTGAAGAAGACATCACAGCTGATCAGCCCAAACCTCTTGAGCAGGCATTTTTCACTGCACAGCTCTTCAGGCAGTACCATACTGGGTTCCCTTGCAGCAGTCACCATCTCAATAATTCTGCTTCAGGAAGTGGTGCTGACTCACTACTTACCCACAGGAGCTTCTTGAGCACAGAGTAGGTTGGATGCTGTAAGATTCCATGAGATGATACTCAAAGTCTAGGAACTCAACTTCAGAGCAGTACTGGTACTCCAGACATAACTGCTGGTACTATCCAGAACTTTCTGAATAGCAGAAGAAGTAAGGAGGGTGAAGAGCCTACTCCGTTATTTTAGAGAAGTTCCATTATAACAGATGAAATCCACGCATCCAGTGTCATCTTACAGAGGGTGAACTACCACAGAGGCCAAAACATTACAAATACAGAAAGCACAAAAGTACTCAGCAGCAGTCACTCTCTCAGAGAAACTAACAAGTTCAAAACGTTTCCAGCCTTAGGCAAAGGGTGAGTGCATCAGTAATTTTTAATCAGAACCTAACAGCATAAATAGACAAAACATTTCCAGTACCACCCAAGGTTAAACAGTACTGGCTACGAACCTTGTCATGTATCTGGCTGCAAAGAGAAGAGAGAGAAGATTTTGATTAAGGAGCTGAAGAAGAAAGAAAACCAGCCTGAAGTACAAAGGTCTTCAGTGACATGGCCTACACATACACAAGGCAAGCAAAAAAGCTACCAATACAAGGACCACTAGAACACAAGAGGGCAGGTGGAAAATGGAACTAAAAAAGGAATAGAAACTGAGAGGGAGAATAGGAAGCAGACATTCCCTTTCTTGTTATGTAGGGAAATTGGTTTCATCAATCCATCAATTCACAGTGGCTGCAGCCAGCAGAGTTCAATATTCTTCTCTGTGTTAAGACAACCACATTCATTTTCCCCAGTCTTTGGCAAAGCTGTTAGGATTTAAGCTTGACAATTCTTAAATGTAACAACAGGCCTCCAGTCCAAAATCTTCTTGCAACACTTGCAGCAGGCATTCCTTGGCTTGGGCTACGGACTAAGGCTGCAGTTCACAAATTCTGGTACAGAGACCACTAACGGTTCCTTCTATTTATGACCCAGAAAGGGAAGGTCAGGTTGGAATTGAAGAAAGCCCCAAAACTAAGAAACAAAGCCCCTCCAGACATCAGTAACTAAAGAGTGGGGAAATGTCCTAGATAGTTGTTCATCAGCTTCCTTGAGAGTATACTCGAGGCTGTGAGACACACATGGCCTGACAAGAAACTGTATGGGTGCTGTTGAAGTCCGGACACTGAGTGAGAAGAGTCTTGCCATTCTCAGCTCTAATGCATTCTTTTCTTGGAATCAGCTCAACTGTTTTCCACAAGTAGATCTGGGAAGCATTTGTGCAAAGCATTGAAGCTGCTTATATAGTGCTTTGAACTACATATCTGCACAGATCAGCAACAGGATAAAACAATGAGCCATGAAATAGCCTGTAGAAATACTTAATTTCTCTAACATCCTTCAGGGAAGCCAGGAAAGCAATGAAGGTATCTGTCTTGCTACTGACAAAACTTTGAGCTGCCCAGAATTTTCTTCTGGAACATCAAAATGGAAAGGACTACCTGAAGACTGCTGCTGTAATTCAGTTTTAGGAAGCACTGGGTATTCCCACTGTCCTTCCCTTCACTGTCTGTTTTCCCTGTTCTTTTTCAAAAAAGACACAGCTGTCAACCCTTTACCTTTTAAACTAGGGCAGCTTTTCTCCTAGAACAGGAATGGTTTCCTCCTTTGCCTTTTCCTTCTTTTAACATCTTGCTCCTATCTCTCTGTCCCTTCTTTCCCTCACTTGTTACATGCTCTCTGCCCCTCCTGGTCTTCTCTTTTTCTCCCTTTTGCATTGGGTCCCTGAAGTTTGCTTCCTTTCTAGTGCTTGCCTGCAGAATAGTCCCTGCAGATGGTACAGTGCTAATTACCTCACGAGTTCTTCCTGTAATGCCTGTCCACGCCTCTGCCCTCAAAAACATCTTCAGAGCAGTACAAAAAAGTTCCTCTCTGTAAGTGCCACTGCTACACAATACCTATGCTGCTTGGCCCCTTTTCATCTTCTGGGCTTG
>NW_020955594.1:76967-82935 GCF_003031625.1 Empidonax traillii | reverse complement strand
TGCAGAATAGTCCCTGCAGATGGTACAGTGCTAATTACCTCACGAGTTCTTCCTGTAATGCCTGTCCACGCCTCTGCCCTCAAAAACATCTTCAGAGCAGTACAAAAAAGTTCCTCTCTGTAAGTGCCACTGCTACACAATACCTATGCTGCTTGGCCCCTTTTCATCTTCTGGGCTTGTTTGTCTTCAACCGGGTGCTGTATGTAGACACCTTGTTGAAATGGGTTCTCTCCAACGTAGGTGGGGGGACCAGTGAACTGAGATGGACTTCAGAGTGAACAAATGCTTCTCACATTCACCCAAAGGGAAAACACGCTAACTCAAGAGAGAAGCTTGGCCACGCCTCAATGTCATGCTCCGTGGTTGTCCCACTGATCCCAACTACTGGTGTGTGGTTTCCACGCCTCCTGGTATAATACTCTGCTTTCTGTGAGGGATGTGCTAACAAACACACTGACTGCTGATGACAGGGCACACTAGGACCAGTGGTGTTGCAGAGGCTGCAGCGTTGCTGCAAAATTAGAAGGCCCTGAAGACTTCCCAAGCAGTAGGTAAATGGGTTTCATGTAGTAAGACACAGCAGGAACTCCAGGAACAAATGCCTCCTACCCATAGTAACATACTAAAGCAAGGTGCAGTGAAGAAACTGTTAGAACAAAGATCAATGATGAAGAAAAAGGTGTCTCCCACATGTCTGGTGGCGTGTGGCACTCCTCGTGGCATTAGTCATTTGAAATAGGCCACACATACCATACATGTAAATTTAGTGCAGAACTTACATGGGAGGCTCCTGCGCCACAAGTGCTCTTTACCACAGTTGCTTGTAAAAGAATGTAGTTACACAGCTCATTGCTTTGATTTCAATATTTTTTGGCCTTTGACTACTCTGGAAAATTTGTACAAACCTGATGACCAAAAGTCTTTGGCCTTACCACATATAGCTGTGTACTGTTCTGAGGATTACCAGTTGCTCTGGCATATTAGAGAGTATGGCATGGAATAATAAATGGATTCGAACTTTAGGCTAAAAAGGATAACCTTGCATACAGACTCTCCTAAGCAGTAGACAAGAACAGTATTTCAAAATGCTTACCTTGGCCACATATGCTTCAACCCTGTTTCTTGATGATAATGTGTTTTCTGTTGGGCTTAGGAAGTTTCCTCCAAGACTGAGACTTCTGTTCAGTCCCAAACTGTTTCCAAGATGTCCCAGACCAGTTGAATACAGTACCGGACTTGCAGCCAGATGTCCACTGACAATGCTGCTTGTGATTAAAGATTTGCTTCTGTGGCGCTCCCGAAGGAGCTTAGTGTTGGCCTCTGCAAGTCTCTCATTAGCTCTGAAACATTCAGAAGAGCACAAAGAGTCATCTCTGGCAGTAGCGCTTTTGCAAAGTTACCCTCCACGTCCTTTGACTCTTACTTGACTTCTAAAAGGCAAGGGGATTAAGAGTGTCCAAACCAAGCCCATCCTTTGATCTGAGCTTGTTCAGAGGGCCTGTGCCTAAGAAATCCCACTAAGTGCAAGGAGCAGCAAGTGTCACCTCCATAAGAAGGAACTCTGGGCTACCCTGACCTTCTCAAGGGCAGCTCAAACCTCAGGCCAGCTGCTAAAACAGAAGCCAAGAAAGATCATTCTCATTTTTGATTCACCGAATCCCACTCTGTTCTCCCAGAGAGAACAGAGTATTCAAACAGTAAAGGGCACAAGATTCATCTTTTGTGTCACACGTAAAACAAGCAGACAAGCAGATTAGAGACTGGCAAAAGACTGCCTGTTAAAACAACATTGGCTTGAAAAAGACACCCATAATGCCATCATGGTGCTCCTGTGGTGTTACTGTTGGCACTCTAAAGAGAAAGGAAGACAGGTCTGACGAAGGGAAAGGTCTTGGGGCACTTTCCCCACAAATATGCCCTGTTATGCTTTGATCCATCATGCTGGCCAGATGTAGAAAAGGGATTGGAGAAGGAAAATGCACGAGGAAAAAGCAGTCTGTTATTACCACTCCAAAAAAGCATGGACTTACCTTTCCAGTTTCTTTGCCAGGCTTTTTCTGGTTTTCACTTCCTCCAGATAGAGCTCTTTGTACTTTTCCACCTCTGCCTGCACGGATTCTTTTTGAAAAGTACTGTCTTGTTGGGTATTTTTTATCCTGTCCAGTTCACATTCAAGATCTCTAATTCTGTCTTTTAGCTGGTTTCTCAGTGAAGCATGATGACTGGCTCTGATTTGTTCTAATCTGTCTTGGGAGGCTGCCTGTGCCTGAAGGAGACAGTGTACCTTCAATCACCCCAAGGAAAAGAGAGCTCTCCCCAGCGAAAAATTGTTTTACTCAGAGAGGCGGCAGTGCCTCCTCACTACCAGCAGCAATGAAAGCAGAACCCTGGAGCTACCAGGGTAAATAACACTTTTTATTCAGAAAGCAGTCAAAATTAGCACTATTATGCAAAGCTACTAATGAAAGGACACTCTCTCTGTAGGACAGGTCACATGGAAAAGGATTCCTCAAAGACAATTAGAGGACCCCCCACCTCCACAACTTCAGTGACTTATTGTCTGAGCACTTTCTCCCCTACAAGGACAAAGCAGCATCCCTGTGTCTGGCCATGACAGCTGGAAGTTGCAAAACCCATTCCAGCATGAGAAGTGAGAACCAGACCAGCAGACAGAGCTACCCCCCAAGCACTGCAAACTGGGAATATGCCTTGGGCAGGCTTTTGAGTCATGGACCTGTCGGCACATTACACACCTGTGACAGCACTCCTGCCCAACTATATTCCCTTTTCCCACTGCTTTCAGGAAAGACAGAAGTGCAGTGCTATCACATAGAATAAGGCACCAAAAGTAAACCACTAATAACTGATGACCATAAGAAGTCTATGGACACAGGTGAGAAATTCACTTACTTGCAAAAACAGATTGACTTCTTGTAGCTTTTGTCTTATTTCTTGTCCAGCTCGTTCTTCCACCTCCCTCTTATACTGTTCTATTTGGCTACGATCCACCATGTTAGTGTCTGAATGATGCTGGAGTTTTGCCACCTCCTCTTTCAGCTGGCATTTGTTCTTCTCCAGGTTTTCACACTTTCCACGCAGGGTGGACAGCTCTTCTTGCAAGTCCTGATTTTTGGCTTCCAGCTGCATGCATTTTTTAGATTTCATGTCCAGTTGCTGGGAAAGTTCATCGATCTGTACACAGAAGAAAAAAAAAAAACAAAAAGAAACTTAGAGTGATCTAAAGGCAGTGAATTTTGTGAAAATCTCTAACAGGGGTGGCCATTTGGACTGCTGGCTCAGTACTAGAAACAAAGTGCAACCAGGCTCCTCTTTTGCAGCAAGAACAGCGTTCACATCATTTGAGATAGGATTCCTCAGGTTCCCATCCTTTCTCAGCTCTTCTGGACTAAAATAGTCACTGCAAAGGCAGTGAGCGATTCTACAGTGATGCCCTCCAAAGCCAAGCGTAAGTGTGAAACACGGCCGCTTTGGCAACGAATGCGAGTAACCAGCAGAGAAGTCGGTAAAAGGTGACGTGCCACTACGGAACAGGCAGAGCAGCCTCAAAAGCACTGCTGGGAACAGTCCTTCTGGGTCCCCGCCACAAGATGGGCTGAAAGCGCTCCCCGTGAGCAATAAGTGACAGACTTTTCCCCGTCAGGCACCTCTCCCCACTGTGCCCCGGGCAGCAACAACACCGTTGAGATAGCGCCCTACAAGTGACAGCAGTGTTCCTCCCCTCTCTTCTAGGGAAGGAATTCATCTGTCAGACCCAGACGATGCTGTCACAGCCTCCCTCAAGCTGCAGCCAGGCCTGAGCTGGGCCCCACTGCTCTCAGCCCGTGGATGTGATGTCCTGCTAGGATGGCAGACCTGCCCATCCCTAAGGCCCAGCCGGGGTGTCTGCACTCTTGGCCGACCCCGCTTACTGTCAGCAGACCTGCTGTGCTCTTCTTGCTGAGGGTCCGTGGGACGGTTCCCCGGCCCGTGAGGTCACACCTCCTGCCAGGCTGGCTGCCACTCTTGGCTTGTCTTTCCTGTGCAGGACAGCCTGGCCTGCCTGAGCCCTCGCACCTGCTGCTTTGCCCTGAACTTTTACATCTTTACCCAGACTGATAACTCCCTCAGTATTAGTTATAGTCCTCTGCTACTGGAAGAGCGGATGGAGCATTAAGAAAAGCCCATCAAATCCAAAATGCAGACAAGGAAAACAAATCATCCACATGACAAGAAATACAAGGAAAGTATCTCCCAGGTTTCAAAAGAAATAGCACCACAATCAAAAAAAACCCAAACAATTAGAGCTCACCTTTGGTCTTAATCTACCAACTTCACTGACCATTTCAGAATATCTGTTCTTCATTTCTCCCTGCAAATTAAGCTGGGATTCCATTTCTCTTTCTTCATACACTCTTAGTTTCTTTGTAGCTCTACTCAGAAGTCTCTTCAACCTGCATAGTAAATTAGTTAAGAAAACTGAAACACAGGAATAAATAGCCTTTTCCATATACTCTTATGTAATCAGTGCAGACATGGCTTTCTTCATCTTTAACATGCTTGACACCACCAGGAATTGCTAAGAAAAACCATTATTCCCCATAAATTACCTGAAGTATCTGAAATTCAGCAGAAAAAAAGGAATAAAAGAACTCCTTCTCCCCAGGAGAACTCCAGGGCAACCTGCATAGGCAATTCCTCTGGCAGGTATAGGAAACTATAGGCTTACACAAAGAAGTGCCTTGCAGGAACTAACAGAAGGCTTGAATTTGCCGACAGAATTACCTACACCTATTTTTACAACAAACTTCTATAAAACTGGATTTCTACTCTGGGATACCTCTTCATCATACCAAAAAGCCATACCTCTTAAAGTCTTTCTGCAGTTCTAAGTTTCTTTTCATTTCTTGGTCCAGACGCAGTTCGACTGGGCGTTTCAACTCGACCAGTTTCTTCACTTTCTTTCTTTCACTCTCACACTTTCAAAATAGAAAAGACACATGACACACATAGAGCATAAAAGCAGTATCTAGGTGCAACATATGCCTCTAGCACTCTCTGCAGAGAAGGTGCAGTACCTCTCCTTCTTTGTCAAGTTCCACAGAATGCCAAGGGACAGAATTCCTGAGAACAGTTAAGCACTTTAGGTTTCACATCAAACAGGCTGTTACTGAACAACAAAAACAAATGCCTTCACTGAAGCAAAGGTTACCTTCTTCTCTTTCAAGGAAAAATGTGCAAAAGCTGCTGGAGAATACTTTGGACAGTTCTCTACTCATAGCAGGGATTATGTAGGTATGTATGCTCATCATGGGAGAATACAGATCAATCTAAGGCTTTCAGGGGATCTTTAATGACAAGAAAGCAGAAGAATTTGGTCTCTTGGTATTCATCAATGTTTTATTCCCCTGTATGGTTACCTCCTTCTCTACTTTTAGGGTATTTACGCATGTACTTGCTGCTTTGTTCTTCCATTATTCCTCTACAGAAAAGGAAAAAAGGGAAAGACTGCCCCTTTGAAACTGTCAGCCTTTTTTTTTTTTCCAAGCACTAGTTCATTTGGCCAGAATTCCTTCAAAATATTTTTCTGCTAGGCTTTTAAGCATCCACTAACCTGAAAACATGCCGCTGTTCCTCCATGTGTTGCACTGGAAAAATAAAGCACTTCAACCCAGCCCAGAAACCAAGGGGTCTGAAGGTGAACAGAAGGAATCCAAGAAAAACTGGGGAATTGCAGGCCTACTCGATGTGCTCAACTAATAGCTAACCATACTGGGAACTCTTTCAACAGAACCACCACAGAATTTACACAAAAATACCCAGTTAGCTTTTATTTTCTTCCTGGATCCCCAAATCACAAGATACTCAGAGCATGAATGGCAGGGATAATAAAAAAAACTGCTTATGTCAGAACTCAACAGAAAGGTTAACATGCTACTCCAAGGTACTGGCTAGGTCTCTGGAGAATTTT
>NW_020955594.1:74964-76628 GCF_003031625.1 Empidonax traillii | reverse complement strand
ACCACCACAGAATTTACACAAAAATACCCAGTTAGCTTTTATTTTCTTCCTGGATCCCCAAATCACAAGATACTCAGAGCATGAATGGCAGGGATAATAAAAAAAACTGCTTATGTCAGAACTCAACAGAAAGGTTAACATGCTACTCCAAGGTACTGGCTAGGTCTCTGGAGAATTTTCTGGACTTACCTGTTCAAAGAGCTCTGCCTTTTCCCTGTCAAGCTGAGCAACACGCTCCTCGAGGTTGGATCTTGACTTAAATTGCTCTTCCCACATGCTCTGCAAATCCTTCGATGTCAGAGCCAGTGCATTCTGGTTTTGCACCTGTTAAAGCAACAGTGGCAGAAGAAGAAACTAAGGTGACTGGAAAGAAAACACTGCAATAGAAAGCAGCAACTTAAATGGAAACTGGTTCTGCCTAAAGGGACAAAGATTTGCCCAACAGATGCATTTGAGTTGAAGAGAACTTGCTGATTCAGTTCAAGTACAAAGACCAGAAGATGACTAAATGCTTTTAGTGGCGTTTTTTTTAGCAAAAAAAAAAGAACAAAGAAAAAAAAAAGAAGAAACCAGGAGAGGTCTACTAGTGGCTACACAAAGTCACAAAAACCTCAGCACAAAGTCTTAGATAAAATAATTGTTAGGATGTACGAGCTTCTCAAGTGTCCATACAGACAAGATGAAACACTGGGTCTTGTGACAGAAACTAACATGGCCTCAAGGCAAGTTCAAACAAAGTTGCAAATATATTGTGCATCTCCCAAGTCCAGTCTCCTCTCAGCTTTCAAACACGATCTCCCCATTGTCCACAACATCCACCCTCTCCATCATCTCCTGTGGTTTAGCCCCAGTAGATAGCTAAGCATCACACAGCCACTTACTCACTCCCTGCAGGTGGGATGGGGAAGACAATTCATCACATGAATCATACTGATGAACAAAAGTATCTTGCACACAGCAACACAGATGCAAAACACAGCAGCACGGAAACAAGGAAATTTACAGTCCTTTCCCTTGAGGGTGCCTTGCCCTAAAACCAGACATGTATTTGACAGCTGTGTGCCTACACAGCCCATCCAATCTTTTCATCAATTACCCACACACAAAAATTCAAAGACCAGAACAGTCATTCAGAGAAGCCAGTCATCTACCTGCTTATGGTGGTCCTCTGCAGCTGCCTGTGATGTCCGTAAGCTAGTTATCAAGTCTTCCAGGCGGTTGTGAACCTACAGAAGCATTACAGGAAGCAAGAAGCCACACTATGACTTTCTAGATTGAAGTTTACACCTCACTACCAAAAACCAATATGACATAAACCTCTTCACTTCTTTATTCCTATACTATTTACACTCAGTATCAATGATCAAAATGGTCTTCGTCTGATGCCACTGTCATACTGTCAGCAACCATCACCTCTGCTGTTTACAGCAGGGAGAGAGAGACAAGACCATGGGGGATATTAAGGATCTTCAGTGAAAATGGCAAGGAGTAGCTTTTCTCATCCCCCATACAGGATGAACATTTTAAATGCCTTCCCTACTTCTCTTGTCAGTATCAGTACATCAAAAAGTTCAACTTTCACATATAATGTTTCTCAAACATTCTTCAGCTCTAATTGACAACTACAGTTGTAACAAGAACACTAGTTCACTGGTTACAATACC
>NW_020955594.1:32310-72828 GCF_003031625.1 Empidonax traillii | reverse complement strand
GCTTTCAATAGCCACTCTCAGATTTATTAATATAATTACAGACATTGTGTACCTTGGTTTTAACCTTTTCCAATTCCTTTTGCAAGCGCAGCTTGTCTTCCTCCAGGTCACTGCGATAGCGTGTAGTAACTTCAAGTGAAGCTTCTGACATAGATTGCTTTTTAAGAGCATCAGCAAGCTCCTGCTGCAGCTGTCTGACCATGCCCTAATGAAACAGTTAAATGAGCATGAATAAAGTGATTAGGAACATGAAAAAAGCCTTTACTATGACTTATTTGATTATTCAATTAGACCTGTCTTTGGATTGAACTCAAAGGTATGAAATGTTGCCTGCCACCAGCAGGCATGTGCACAGATAATTACTGCTCCATCTTTCTCAATTGAGCACCTCCAAGCTGTCATCAGCTCTTCATATTTCCTAACACACATAAAAAGTTCAAGTACTATTCTTCTTGAAACCAGGCACAAGCACACACTGCCATCGTGAATTTTTTTAACATAATCCAAAGAAATCTGTTGTAATGCAAGAGCCACAGTGTGACTGCAGATACTACTCTGATGACCAAAGCAGGACTTCATATCATTCTTTGTTCTATTCCTCCCTTTAAAAAATATAATTAAATTAATACATATATCTGAAAGCTCTTTTGAGATATACTTTATATTGAATCTCATCTCCTTACAGTTGTCTTACTGACTATATTTTAGAATAACAACTGCCTTTATACTGACATATTAGGTTTACCAAAATATAGTATTTTCAAAAAGAACCTGTTATTTTGGTACTAAGAATACAAAGCAATTCACTGATTAAAATTATGGACAGTACTGCTGGAGTTCTCTCCCCACACACACCTTAAAATAACTGACAAATGAAGAATAATGTTGTTATATGAAACATGCAGATATTAACCTCACTCAAAGATCCTACATTTATTAGGAAGAAGGAAATGTAATTTTAAATCACTATTCAACTCATTAAGGGAGACAAACCTTACACCGCTGTGTCTAAATACTGAATGTGATTAGTTCCTATTTTCCAGAAAGTAAGGGAGAGTAAACAAAATGGGCAAGGCAATTTTTAAGTCATTGCTCTACCTGGAATTGGTAGAATACTCTATCAATAAAGAACACTCCACCTACTTCTAGGAACATATATAATAATACATTCTCCAGTCAGAGACCCCTTAGAACCCTGAGAACATACATAAATTAACACTTGAATAGTATAATACTTTTTAATTTTGATAGTTATCTACAGAGAAGAGGTTTTTCTCTGTAGGAACTTAATATAAATCCATTCTATGTCAATTCACTTGTTTGCATTTTCATTTCTCAACCCTCACATACTGGATGGTTCTTCCTTTTATACCACTCTTATTTGTGTCATGAGTGCAATGCTTATAAAAGCCATCAAGTGCATAAACCCGTTCCATAGGACAAAAAATGGACTGAGGAAAAGTTGAAAAAAGTTCTAGAGAAGAATTACATTTTTTCATCAAAGCTTAAATTTGGATACCTTTTTTCTGTTCTCTGCTCAGATCCCATTTGCCAAAACCTTCCACTATTTCAAGAGAAACACAACAAACCAGAACAAATCAGCATTATCTGGACCCATGCATATAGCTTATAACTGGTACGCTTCAGAAACACAAAATAATTTCAAGAACTGACAAACTTGTTCTTTCAAAGTCTTGATTTTACCTCTCTCTCTATTTTGTCAGTCTCATATTTGAAGACTTGTTCTCTTAAATCAGCACACTTGGCATTTAATTCCTTGTTTCTCTCTTCCACGAGGTAAACTTGCTTTTCAGTATCAGCTCTGAGTTTGTTGAAAATATCATTAAACCGATCCTGTACATCATTCACTACTTTTTCTTTGATGATCCCTTTGTTCTGCACATCTTCCAGTTGCTGACGGAGCAAAAGGTTTTCACTCTGGAGCTGGGCCAATCGCTCCTGCATGGATTCCTGCTTTATTGTAAGTTTGCTTACTTGATCTTTCTCGAGTTGTCGAGCCTGATCGTATTCCTTTGCCTGACACTGGGCTTGACTTAATTCTTTTTGTGTCATTTCTAAAAGCATTATTTTTTCTCTGAGCATTTGTTTCAACTGGTGAAGTTCATTTTCTAGACCATTAGCTTTGCTTTCAGCTTTACTCAGCTGCTGAGACAAGCTCTTGTTGGTTTCTCGCACATCAGAGAGGTCATGATGCAGCTTGTCTTGCAAGCGAAGCCATTCATCACGTTCTCTCTGGAACGTTCGCTCGGCATCACTTTTTGATGACTGATGACGTTCAAGCTCTTGAACAGTGGTGTTCAGGCGGGAACGAAATGATTCAATTTCTGTCTCTAGTCTGTCTTTGCTTTCTTTTGTTTGCTCAAGTTTGGAAGTTAGCATTGCAGATTCTGTCTTTAGTAAGTTCAGCTGTCCATTGTACTGAAAAACTGTTTGTGTTAAGGCTTCCTCATTAAGTTTAAGTTCCTTTTTGAGATCTTCGTTTTTTTCTTTCAAGGTTTCATTTTCCTCTAAATATTTTCCTTCTTCCTCCTGGTGCCTAAGTCTTATTTGATCAAGTTCTAGTCTTAGCACAGCAATCTCATCTTGCAGTAACTGATTTTTGTACAACAGATCCTTTTCTCTTTCAGTGTCGGATTCCTGAATGACAGGGAACATGAATAAATAGCCAGATGGGAAATACATCTACAGAAATACTTCAGCATTGAACTGCATTTTAACATTTCTAATAGTGAAGTATGACTTCAAAGATAAGAGTAAAATTTCAGGAGATATATAAGCTACTCTATGAACCCATGCACATGCACAGAATGAAAAGTGTAACATACCCATAAATAAACACCCCAAATACACAATGCTTTTTTTTTAGCTTAAATCAGCAACTAACTAAAAGTATTTAAAATATCTCAGGTATAAAGCTTTTAAAATTATGTGTGTGTTCATGCCTCTAAAATATTCCCTTTAATTTACCTGTGTTACTAATCTGGTAAAATCAAGGCTAAAGAGGGTGTTTTCCTTCAACATCTTTTTAACATTTTTTCTTTAGCATTACTGAAAGTTAGCTATACAACCGAATCATCCCTGGAATGCAAGAGTCTTGTATATTGCCTGTTTATTACAAAACTTTTTTCCCCCATAAAAATATCCAACCAACATTAATTGGGCAGCATAGCCAAAAATAAGTAAATCTTCCAAGAACTGCACATTCTTAGTAAATTCAGATTTTAAGACAGTGTTCAGGACCACTTTTTCTCCTTCAATTATTCTAATGAGTACAGAGAATTTCATTCACTGCTTATCCTTCACAAAATTTTAATATGGGGAGGTGGAAAAGAAAGGCACACTAAAGTAACTAAGTTTGATAAGGGAGTAAGTAATTAAAAAAACAAATAATGGGAACACAGAGTGAATATCAAACAACTTTCTTCCTGGTCAACCTGAATGTAAGTAGCTAGGTGTTTCACTGCTAGAAATCTTAAAAAGTGATGATAAAATGTCTGGGAAATGAAAAACAGGACAGTTTAAAAATGGTGTAAATAGTGCTTTCTAGTGGTTTTCTACTTGCACATGCAATTAAAATACACACAGGACTGATCCTGCTTTCCAGAACTTTTAAAGACATAAGGGAAAATGGAAGACGTATTCACACAGTGAAGTTACACTGGTAAACTGTAAATAATCCATCAAAAAGCAGAAAAATGTATATAGGATTATGACTTGAAAATGAACATGATAAAGTTTAATTAATTAGGGGTAAAGTCTGCTTACATCTGAATTTTTTCCTATAGTTCTTCTTGTCTCTTCTTCTAGTTCCTTTTGTCTCCAAAGGTGGTTGTTCAAAATGCTTTCTTGCAGGGCTCTGGCACTCTTTTCCTGAGAGAGCTGTCTCTGGGTTTCATCACGCTCTTCTTCAACCTACAATAACACAGTTAAACTACTTGCACCTTGAGAAAAATCAGAGTTAGTAATATCTTCCCATTTTCAATTTTATTCTTGCAAATATTTTTGCTTCCCCATAGTTATAATAATCCACCTATAAATTTTCATTTTCTTCTGAAAAAGTAAGAAGAAATACAGGAAGTTTTGAAGGAATTTAGAAAAATAACTCAAAGTTTGGCTTTACCTGAAATACAAACGAGAAAAAAAAAAAAAAACCAACAGACTTCTTGGAAACCAACTGTTCTTACAATTTGGCAGCAGTTATCCAATGCCTTGTCCACAAACTAAATACCTCCTCCTTTAGGCATACAGAAACACAACACCAATAAAAAAGAAGTAGGAAATAAGAAGACAAGTGTATAACAGATTATTTAATATACCTGTTTCAAGAGCTTTCTCAGTGTTATTAACTCCATTTCTAAATTTCTTGATTGTAACTCAAGTTGCTGTTTCTCCTCCACCTCTTTACAATATTGCTCTTCTTGCCTTATGAGTTTTTCTCTTGTTTTCTCATAGAGTGCTTCTACTCTGACCCTCTTTTCCTCTTCTTGTTTCAAAGTAAATCTGGGATTTAACAGAATAGTTGAGAAACTAAAGAATTGATATAAAAAGTAGATAATCCACATTATGAATTTGCAGAGACAAACCATAAAAATATTAAATATTGTCAGATTTTATATTTTTTCTAGAATTTTTAACGTTTTAAAGAATTCTAACTTCTTTCCATTATCCTTGGTATCAGTTTGATAATTTATGGAAATAAACCACGGAGTGTTTTATCCTTTGTAAGTAAGTTTATATAGGTAAATATACAGTAGTATGCACATTTCTGTAATTTTTAAAGAAGTTATCTTCACATTAGAGACACTTCATTCAAAAGGAGTTTGTTGTCTTTTCTGATCAAAGCATCATAAAATTTTGACTAATAGGATGATTAATATACCTTTTCTTAATATGCTGAGCATTGCCTGCATGTTACAGACTCAGTGATTGCAAGTAATGCTGATGAAACAGCACATTACTTATCTCTCTGACAAACCCAACAATTTTATAACAAGTACTTTTCTCAGTCTAAAACAACTGCTGACCACAGGAAGAGCAAGCAGTTTCTATTTACTCCAGAATGAGGTCAGTGTTCAAAAATATATTTAGAAATGCACAGGGTTTAAATTTAATGAGATTAAAAGTAGTTTTAAACCTTGATGGATCTACATCTGGGAGAAACACCAGCAATTAATTTTGAAGGTAATTCATACTGAAAGCCTTAGGGAATATCAACTTCTTTATGAACTGAAACAATCAGCAACAAACACCAACATGGGGAGAAATGGTCCATGGTCTGTCCACAGTATAAAACAAAAGAGCAGTTTTGCGTTTCACAATTAATTTTAGGATGCTTTTCTCATATCCCTTGCAATAGTCAACAAAGAAAAAAAAAGTATTAACACAAGGAAAAAGCTGGCAATTGCAAATCTGCTTTAAAAATTCTGCAAAACAAGTATCAACAGCCATTAAAAAATTATTCAGAAGACTGACAGCAATGTTTGTATTTCAGCGGTTTGTATTGCAAGGAGAAAGCTTTACCTATAATTTTTAGGGTAATTTCACAGAAGAAAAAATACAGTTTTTGTAACTGTAAAGCTAACGTTGCTTTGATAATTTATTTAGAACAAAAATATTACTTATTTGTAATTGATACATTTTTGAGAATTTTGAAAAACCATGTGCTGGTTTTGGCTGGGGTGGAGGTAATTTTCTTCACAATAGCTGGTATGAGGCTGTGTTTTGGATCTGTGCTGAAAAAAGTGATGATAATATAGATGGTTTAATTATTGCTGAGCAACATTTGCACAGCATCAAGGCCTTTTCTGCTTCTCCTACCACCCCGCAAGTGAGCGGGCTGGGGGTGCACAAGAAGTTGGGAGGGACCACAGTTGGGACAGCTGACCCAAGGGATATCCCATACCCTATGGCATCAGCATATACAGCAGGTGGAAGAAGGAAGAAGCAGGGGGATATTCAGAGTGATGGTGTTTGTCTTCCCAATTCATTGTTATGTGTGATGGATCTCTGCTTTCCTGGGGATTGCTGAACACGTGCCTGCCCATGGGAAGCAATTAATGGATTCCTTCTTTTGCTTTGCTTGTGTGCATGGCTTTTGCTTTCCCTTTTAAACTGTCCTTATCTCAACCCATGAGTTTCCTCACTTATACGCTTCTGATTCTCTCCCTGATCCCATTGGTGGGGCAGTGAGTGAGCGGCTGACTGGGGCCTGGTTGCCATCTGGGCTTAAACCATAATGAACTGCTGGAGTCAAATCCAGGCAAAACTGGGACTGGCTGTCTTCCCTATACCAGAAAGCACAATGCCTCAAAGCTCAGTTCCCTCAGCCTCTCCTCTCAGGGCTGCTGTTCCTGCTCCATGACCAGCTTGGTAGCTCTCTGCTGAACTCACACATATCAATTAAGATCCCTCTTGTACCAGAAGACCAAAAATTGGACCCAGGGTTCTAGATGCAGTTCAGCAAGTGCTGAGTAGGGCTGGATAATCACTCCCTTCAATCTCCTGTTGCACTCTGTGGACTTACCCGAATTCCTAACACCAACAGAAGCTGCAAAGACACTAACATCCACAATTTATATAAATCTTCTCTCTTATAAATCTCATTTTCCCATACAAACTCTCTTGTTCTTTTCTCTTGTTATTAAAAAAAACCCTTAAAACTTGCAGAAGATTTTAGATGGAGCTAATATTCAGGCCTTTTTTTTTCCCCTGACATTATGTCAGTTATAGCATAACTTGCTATAAGGGATTTAAAAAACCCCAAACTCAGAAGAATGTAAAACTTCTTATCCTACCACAGCCATCATTAGCATCTTCTAGTGCATTAATACCAACAAGATAACATGTTTTCAGGACATAAGGATACATACTTAAGGCTTTGGATATCACTTTTCCATTCCACTTCTTGATGAGCCAATATAGATTTCAAATCTTGAGTCTCTTCTGCTATTAATTGTGATTCCTCCTTTTCACTTTCCAATTTTCTTACTTCTTTACAGACAGCTGTATACCGATTTTTTTCATGTTCTATTATTTGTTCATATTTAAGAAGTATGTTTTGAATTTTCAGTAAAATAGCAGAACCTATTTTGAGATAGAAAGATAAAGCTGCACATATGCACAAATACCTTGTAATGTGTTAATTAGGCATGGGTGATAAAGTTTTGGTAGTGGGAAGACTGCCTGTACTGCAGAGGTCTCTGTGAGAAGAGGTCAGGGGTTGCCTCGTGCCAGACACAGTTCCACTGGACCCACTGCAGGGCAAGGTTGAGCCTCTCAGTCATGCTGGCGGCACCTCAGGGAAAAATACATTTAGGAGAGGGCAAATCCACCACACAGGTAAAGGAAAAGGAGAAAACAACATGAAAAACAGTGAAGGTCAGTGAAGAATGGGGTGGAGGGAATCTTAATTTTTTTGGCTTTGTTTCTCACGGTCCAAATTAATTTAAACTGTAACAAAGTAAGTTTCCCCAAGTGGAGTCTGTTTTGCCTATGACAGTAACTGGTGACAGCCCTGCCTTTGTATTGATCTTTTGGCTTTTTCATCCTATTTTGTCCTGTTGGGTAGAGGCAATGAGAGAGCAGCTGCACAGAAGTTTGGCCTTTAGCCAAGGTTAATCCTTCATGTAAGTGATGCTTACGTTTCTGCAATGCTACGTGTATATATGCAACCTTCTTATGACAGTTTATTTATATATATATATATATATGCGTGTGTGTGTGTGTGCACATGTGCTTAAGTAAAGCCATTATTTTGCTGCACCATTTGTGGGGTACGCTGGTTTAGGCTGGGACAGAGTTAATTTTCTTCACAGTGGTATAAGGCTGCTTCTGGATTTGTGCTGAACACAGTGTTGATAATACAGAGATTGTTTTGTTATTGCTGAGCAGGCCTTACACAGAGCCAAGGCCTTTTCTGCTTCTCCTACCACCCAGTCAGCAAGGAGGTCAGGGGTGCACAAGGTGTTGGGAGGGGACACAGCCAGGACAGCTGACCCAACTAACCAAAAGGATACCCCAGATCCTGTGGCATCATGCACAGCATATAAAGCTGGGGGAAGAAGAAGGAGCAGAGGGATGTTTCGAATAATGCATTACCTTCCCAGGTAATGAATGTATTAGGAGAAGCTCAAATATAATTTGCAAGAATCTGCTTCTTCAGCTCTGACTAAACAGAGAACCGATGATAAAGTAAAGCAAGTGTACTGACAATGCAGGGAGGCATCTCAAGTTAAGGTGACATAATTTCACATCCTTTGAGACCGTTCTCTACCCATAAACAAATATTAGACAGAACGAGGAAACTAAAATATTTAGGAGGGCATGCAAAGAAACCATGTTTTAAAAGAGAAACATGTAACATCTGAAGAAAAAGTGACTTTACAACATACCTGTATGATCCACGCTGAGCTGCTCTAACAGCAGCAAAGCCTCTTTGTAGGTGGATGTTGGTAATGCAACATCCTCTGAAGTTGTGTCAGATGAGTGAGTTAAATCAAGGTCATCAGTTACATCCATGCCGACCTACAAACAGTAGAATATTTTCCGTATACAGCTATACAGTATTGCAGATCCTTACAAATGCATGCATGACTCATTTTCTCATTCACAGTCCATAAACTTAGCTAAAGTATGATAAAGGTGCATACTAGCAGCAATTTGTGCTGTTGATCCCACCTAAGTGATTAAAAGCTGATAAAACCATTTATCAAGAAACTAATTTACAGTACCTTGTTCTTTTCACTCCCTGTTTTTGCTGCAGGTCTGGAAAACAGAAATGTATTTCAGTTCTGGCATGTTTACCTTGCATTATGAACAATATCTAAAGTTGCTTTGAAAACCTAATTTCAGAAGGAAATTGAAGTAAAATTTAATATAAGAATTTTCTTAGCTGTAGTTGAATACTGGAAAAAAAATTGTCTATCATTGTTGCTATTGGAAGACTATTTTTTTCCACAAGATATTGAGCAAATACTTGAAAAAACTGTTCTCTGCACTTCACTCAAAGTGACAGGAACTGTACAGCTACAGATATGTAGACAGACACAATTATGTGCATTCCCTGTTTAATACCAGAGGTTTAGCTCTCTTCAGTACTGAGACTCTTTTTTCTTAATAATTATTCAGCATTTATGCCCATTGACCTTTTAATTAACTTGGCTAGGATGTTCTAAGCACTCTGATCAAAAAATAAGTGTTTTGGAATACAAAAGGCATCAGATCATGTTGTCACAAGAAAGAACAAGAACCATTGTACACATCAGGTTTACAAAAAACTTCCCTTCAGCTTTAGGTCAATTTTTGTTATTAAGTTTTATTTATAAAACTTATCTTCAGTACCTTTCTTCAGCTTGAGATGTTTCACTGAAAGTGCTATCCTCCTGTGTTTGAAAATGATTCCGACTGGAGGAGCTCATCTGCTGATTATCTGTCTGCTTCAAAGTCTGTCTTTTATTCATCTTTGCAACTTCGGGATTCAGGGCAAATTCACTGCATTAAAGAAAAAAATAAATCACGAGTTGAGTAATTTTACAGAAAACATTTCTGTGAAACAGACATACTTAAGATGATGTCCAGAAACAACTGAGACAAAAAAATATCTCTGATAAAATACAGACTTAAGTCCAAAGATGGTAGAGTATTTAAAAGTATTTAAAAAACCTTCCCATAGGAATGAGGCAGAATTGTACAACCTGAACTTCGGGAAAACTGAAATATATCTTATATCCCTATTTAAAGAGTATCATGAACAGACATTCCTTTGAAGCACAGCCAAGAAAACACTCCTGCTTAGAATTACCTAAAAATATCTGTGCTTCCTTCAAATTTTTTAGATTGGTTTGGTAGTATCATCTTTTCCCTTTTCCTGACAAAGAGCATCTGAACTTATTGAAAACACCACCTGCATGTAGGTCACTTAAAATCACCTAAAAAAGGGAGACAGCAAAATAAACTGCAAGTTCCTACTTGGCTTTTCTGTGTGGTTGTTTCCTACAGAAATAACTGTTTTTTTCAGTGTTTGACTCTCGTTGTTAAGGCTCATTTTGCCTCAATATTATAAGGAAATTCACAGGAATGTGGTTTCTCTTTTTTTCATTTTCTTTTTAAAACAGGCAATAAATTTGAACCTCGATTATGAGCTTAGGTTTTGGGTTTTTTTAAAAATTATTTTTCTTGAATGTCCGTGACAGTGGACTACTCAGTATGGCTTCCAGTACTAAGGACACTACTTTAACTAGTAAAGTATTAGTAAACCTAACAGATACTTGAGTAATGCTACAAATAAGCATTAGAGATTTTATCTTCACTTTACCCTTTCAGTGGCCTTTTAATTAATTTTGACCTCTCCTCAGCTGAAAAATTCTTTTTGTCCTTTTCTTCTGTACTGTCTTCATTCTCCATTTTCAGATAGTCATTCTTCCTTAGAGTAAGCTTTTCTTTCATTTCCTTATTAGTAATGTTGTCTGGCGGCGTACTTAATTTAGCAGCATCTTCCTGTTTTGCCACCTTCTGCATTTTCAAACATCTTTGTTTGCTTTTTTCCTTCTCAACCTAAAAAAAGAAAAGTAAGTTTCATGTATTTCTCAGTATTTCCAGAAACCAATATCCAGGATTGAATAATTCAGTGTCTACTTCTGAAAAAGCATAAAATGAAAATGAAAAGAGAAATAACATAGAGAAGTATTTTTGACAAAATTACATTACAAAGCGTATTGTCATTGAAGGTACTTCAAATTCACCCATGGTTCCATGAGAGAACAGAAACACAGTCCTCAGAAAGAAAACAATCATGTATCTTAAAGCATGAACAACAAAGAATTGAAAGCATTACTGATGGATTAAAGAGTTAGAAGGACTGCACAACGTTAGTTGTAAAAACAGAAAAAAAAAATCAAGTGGAAATGCCCTTGGTTACTGCTTCCTCCATGGGGAGTGGGTAGTGTGGCAGGGCAGAAGATTCCAAATGCACAAGCAGAAATAGTTTCACAGCAAACAGGAATTTTACTGAAGGGCAATGAAGACATATCATGCAGAAATCACAGCAAATAAAAAGATTGGTAAAGACCTGTTCAGAAGCTATTTTCATTCTTTGTGTCAGAATCAGAACTGATTTAATTGTGTGCACTTCTTTTTATGTCAATTAAGTGATAACTACTTACACTGGAACTAAGTGCCACCTACTGTTAAACTGGAAAAATAATGCACTCTGTGTTTTCCAAAAAGGATGAAAAGAGCAAAAAGGGCAACTCTCTGCTGCTCTCTTTATTCGTAAGTATTGTGTTTCCATTAAAACAACAACCAATTGGCACAAGACAACTTCACTTAATGATGAATAGCTAAAGTGAACAGGACCATTGATATGGAGAGAGCCTAAAAAATAAAGAGTAGCAGGTGAACTACCTCTTTTTGCAGCTGTGCCTTCTCTTTCTCCAAAGCCAGGAATACTTTTTGCAGCATTCCTACCTTACTCTTAAATCTTTCCATATCTTGTTTTAGTTCTTCATCAAGATTCCTTTCAAGCATGCCACAAGATTGCTGAGCATTTGCAAAAAGACTTTCAATTTCTGTTTCTCCTATATTATTACTGTTGATAAGGCAGTCCCTGTGAACATCATCATTAAATCCAGAGTATTTTTCAAGTTTCCTTTCTGTTACAAAAACTGCATTTTCATCACTTGTAGAAACAGCTCTTATTTTAGGAAGAGTATTAGAAATGTCACTCAAAATACTTGATTTTAAGCTAAGTCTCAGGGAGTATGCAGGACCTTCCTCTGCATTTTCACTACTTCCACTATCATTCTCTTCTATTTCGAAAGTAGGCATTCTCTTTTTCTCTCCTTTTGCCAGAGACACCTTTCTGTTATCCATATTGTTAGTGCCATCTTCTTCATCTCTATTCCAGGTATCTTCCACATTTGCCTTTACACTATTTTCATCAGGAAGGATACCAAGACTCGGAATTACAATTTTCATTTGGGGTACTTTTCCATCTAGGATAAGTTTAGTATCTCCAAATTCACCTTTGCTTTCTAACTTACTGCTTGATTCTGTCACAGGAGATGAAATAATGAAAGAACTCTTCAATCTTTCACCAAAGCCATCTTCTGGTATTTCTTTCACATGGGAAGCAGTCTTCCCAGTTTCATTTTCACCAAACAACTGCTTCAATTCTGCTGTAATGTTTTTAAAATTTGTTTTCAATTCTCTTTTCTCCTTTTCAATCCACAGTTTTTCATATCTTTCTTCCCAAGGTTTCAGACTTAACTCCTTATCAGCACTGTGCGATTCCTCATTTTCTGCTAGGGCTTCCTGATGTGAAATTTCTGCTTTGTCAGTCTGATTTTCATGTGCTCCTTTTTCTATCAAGTTGGTAGTTTCTAAAATACATTTATCCTTAAGTAAACAGGTACAGACAAAAAGATTACCAAGAAAAAAGAAGTTACAGTTAATCTAAGTAATTTCTGCTGCAAACTCATACTATCATATAATAGAAATAATAGAATTAAGGTATTTTTGAAACAATTTTTATAATACAAAGCAAGGGATACTAAATTAACAGTTCACTGAATCATCTCTTTCTTAAAAACAGAAGGACTTAGTTTAGAGACAACAGTTTGTCTGGATTAGACTTGACTGGACATTAGGGTTACTTTTACCTTTAAGCCTGTCTGCTTTCTCTAACTGGTGGCCTTCATTTGAAAGCAATTTATTTTGTCATGTTTTATTGCTTTAATACCATTTTTCTTTGTAACTGCCAACATTTTCTCATCCTCCATTGTTTTCCACTGTCTGGCAGTGTATTGGCTAGCTAAGCTAATACACTGTTAATCAACATGACAAGCTTTTTACTGTCCACCACACAGAGAATTGGCTAAGAAGAGGCCTATTTCTTCAGCCAAGATGCAGAAATTTTAAATTCCATTCCAAGCTGCCTTATTCCTCTCTAGAATGCCCTCTGAATAAACCCTTCTCAAACACTTACTAACATGGCCAAACAAGCATGTATTTTGCAGAGGCAGAGAAAGCATCAAGAAGGTCACAACATTTTAATTTTTTAATTTCATCTTTCTTTTACCTGGTATGTTTAATCAAACAGATCAGCATATTATATACAAATCTCCCTGTTTACTTGAATGTGCCTTTTGCAAAGGGGAAAAAAAAAAAGAATTTCACTACACTGTTTCCCAGCACCACGCAAAAGGAAAAACACCGAACAAAATTTAAGCAAACCAGCTGGAAACAAATTAGTGTAACAGCAAGTATCCAATATAATTATAAGGATTTTTCCCCACCATAGGAAGACTGCATCCCATTTACTTCAGGCTGTAATTTCTACAGGATTATTCACTGATTGGTAAGTTTTCTTTACATTAGTGTATAATACAATTCACTGATTCAGACTCTAATTCAAAATATTTGGTGTTACATACCCACACCCCATAGTTTTCAAGGGCATCCTTGACATCATCTTTTTCAGTTGATGATGACATATGAAAGGTAGATCCTGAGAACTCACCTACAGTGAGAAAAAAAGCATTTCGATAAACAGTATGACCTAACTCTACTTATTTACACCTAGAGTGCATCTTGTATCATATTTGTGAGACAAATCTTAACATAAAGTAACACATCCCCTCCAAATTGTGAGCTCCTACAAAGAAAATTACTGTAATAGAGAGTTAAGATTTACCTGTGTGAATTGCTTTCTTCCAGGGCATTTTAGCTTTAATGTATAAAGGAAATTTGCTGAAATTCACTATAAATGGGCACAAGTAAACCAATCTTGTTTCTTAAAGGTGCGTGATCTCAATTTCTCTGACACACTGTGTGCTATTTAGTAACCAGTTATGTTCCTCCAGCAATTTTAATTTCCCTATGTGCTGTGCACAGAAAACCATGAAAAAAATTATAAAGCTTTGAAATCTTATGAGGCCCCAACTTTATACAAGAAACAAATCTGTCTTTAACATGGATCTGGACTGAGTATTTCAAACTGTTGCAGGAGACATGGATGGGACACTAAATGAAATACAGACTTGTGTGACGCTGAGAAACAGCGATCTGAACATTTCACTCATACTGTTGAAAACTGGATTCCACTCTTTCCTCTCTCAGAATTTCTATACAATATGGACAGTCACAAACCTCTCAGAAGCAGTCACTCTGTCTGGGCACACTGAATACTTTTAAGTAACAATATTCAAAAACAAACAAGTCCCAGCACCTCAAGTGTGAAATCTAAACACAAGAGATGGAGGCTTTTCACTTTAATCACTCTGCACCTCCTTTCCTGCTCCGTAATTCTATGATTTCTATGCAACAGCCTTTCTGTACACAAAGTTTCACTGCTGAAGAGGAACACAATACCCTTCCTACAAGAAAGATGAGGGAGACAGAGAAAAATAGGTAGATATTATCATAAAAATACAAAATAAAGGACACAGTATTAATGAGTCACAGGACCAATCTCACTTCTGGCATTTTCTGCTTTAGGGGACTACTTTTGAAAGCTTTCATTTCTTTAAGGGGATTACAAGCTTTGAGTTACAACTCATATGTCTGAACTGGGAACCCAAACTCCTCAGTCATTCATATACAGGTCTCCAGAAATTGATTCTAATCCCAAGTTATACAGTGTGAAATAACAACCTTTTCCTCCCACCTCCATCACTGCTGGGTAGAATTTCCTAGATATTTTGGTAGATTTGGTTTTTGAGCATTTCAGCACAAGGTATTTCCCAACACAAAGTAGTCATTAGTGGGTTGACAGCACTTATTTCACAGGTTTGTTATGATGATCTATTGATGACTGTGATGCACTGCAGACAGTCTGACGTATATTAAAGACAATAATAACAGCAATCATTCATAACTATTGAAGGATAATGTTCTATAAGAAACACAGGCATTTCCCCCTTTTCCTTGGCTTTAGACTTTACTCATGCTTATAGATATCCCAATACCAAGCTGTTTGCTGGTGTAGGTGAAGGCTTCAACCAGCAGCACAAACAGAGAACAGACGTGCTGGTGGCCAGGGAGCATTTGTAGACAGCACCATAGAAGTTACTGTATGAGTGTCATAAATCATCACTAGCAAGACTGCTATAATCAAAAGAAGACAAACTCCTATTTAGTCTTGCTCATCAGTAAATCTTCAGTAGCAGCTATTTGAATCTGAAATCTCAGTCTTCAGGTAAGATTTCAGGGTCTTTGGAGCCCTTAAGATTTACTTCACATAGGGCTTAATCAATCTTGAAATTCCTCTATAATGGGCATAGAAAAAGGAAAAAAGACGGGAAAGACAAAAGGCAACAACGTCATTCCATCTTCAAAATTCCAGTTCTCATTGTGTCAGTAATTCTTTTACCAGTGATTGGAAAAATAATTCACAAACAAAGTGGAAAGATGTAAGAACTTCCCTCACTAGCTGTTGGAAATAAAAGTTCATCTCAGAGCAGTGATTCAAGAGTCTATTTTCTGTATTATTGGCAACTGTCTGTGAAAGAGGGATAACTCTTAATGGTTAAGATTTTTTACTTTTAGCATGGGGAGAAATTTTTAGTTAAAACACTAGTAGAACACTGGTCTGAAGTTTCTGAAGAACCTGCCATAAAAAAAAATATTAAACCCTCCCCTCCAAGTGAATTAACCTGTATTTTTGCCAGTCATTTAATACTAGCATGTATTTTTTTTAATTGAAACCTGCAGTGGGGTTAAATGAATCTGGCTTTGTGCCTAACACAAATCACTGTGCATACAAAAGATGCAAATCCCCCTACCTTTTACTCTGCCTGTTCTCTAGACGACATCAAAGGATGACTTTTAGTGTTCTTTCCAATTAGCCTTTACCTCTCTGCTGTCTTCTGACATTTCCCTTCTCATAAATTGTCTTACAAAATTACTTTTTCCAGATTAAAGTGCAAAGCAGCTACCCTTCTGTACTGAAAACGTGAGAATACTACTACTTAATTTTGACCTAAAAATAGATTTTAAGAAGTTATTACTATGAGCCAGCAACAAAGTAAATAGAATGGGAAATTTCATCTTGTTCAACATTTAATTGTGCAAGATTCTGTACCTATTTCCCAGATTCATTAAATAAACTTGTGAATGAGACCACTTAGCCCTTTTAGAGTTAGAAATATTTGTGTTTCAGGAATGGTGATGCTTTGTTGAAGCAATTTAAATTGCTTAAATTCAAGTCTAAACATTTGAAAGAAATTTTCACATGGACTTTTCAATATCTGATCTTCAAGATAACACATGGGTAAAACCCAACATGACAAATCATTAAAGACACACAGGAAAAATAGCTGACCTGAAATGAGCTACAGAAAGGCAGTCACAGAATCACAGAATCAACCAGATTGGAAAAGACCTCTGAGATCATCGAATCCAACCTACGACCACGTTGTCAACTACACCACAGCACTAAATGCCACATCCAATCTTTTCTTAAACATTTCCACCACCTCCCTGGACAGCCCATTCCAATCACTCTCTCTATAATGAACTTCTTCCTGAAGTCTAAACTAAATCTCCTCTGGTGCAGCTTAACACTTCATCCACTTGCCCTATTGCTAGCTGCCTGGGAGAAGAGACCAACACCCACCTGGCTACAACCGGCTTTCAGTGCTTGTAATATTAAAAAATAGTATGCAGACTGGAAGGAAGGCAAACCTCAGGACTGCCTGAAAACGGGAGATGACAGCACGTATGCTGGAGGAAGCCTATGTCACAGAAGGGTATTTATGGTTGAATGGCAGACTACAGCAGGGACCAAAGACATACAGGTGCATATTTCAGTGGACCACCTGCTTCCAGAACACCCTGCTACAAACATTAATTTAATATTAGGAAAAAATCTGCCAGTAAAATGTGTCTGTCCATAAAAGAACATTAGAAAGAGACTGTTACGGTACCTTCAATGTCCTCGGCATCTTCTAAACCCAATTCCTGCAATAGATCTGCCAAACACAAAACAGATGCCTTACTAAATACTCCTAAAAATTATGAAGCTAAACCCAAAACCACTTGAAGAGAACATTACCTGACTTCTGCTGTCTGTTTTTAGGAGAGGTTTCATCAATTTCCAAAGCAGATTTGGGAGTCTTCAGCTAGGAAAGACAATTCAATGGTAAAACACCAAATTCAAAGTAACTACATACTATTTAATGAATAGAATAAGTAGTTAGTCTGATATGAAAAAATACTCACCTGCGAATTGTTGGGTTTCTCAAAAAAACCTGAAGGTGAAAAATGTTTTGGAAAATATTATTTATTTGTGGGTATCTTTTACTCCATTCAACACCAGTAGTTTCTACAACTAAGCAGAAACAAGTCACAGGCATTATTTCATCCAGATTACAACTAATATTTCATCAACATTCCATTTACGTCATCATGCAGCACCTGCATTAGTATACAAGAAAAGAACAATGCATACTTCTCATCATGCACCTTGGATTTAAAAAATAATTATCGAAGAACTAAGATAATGTATGTGAAGCAATAAGGTCATGCTTGTTAACAGAACAAGATGAAAACATTTCGTCCTTTTGAGGAATTGAATTCTGCTTTCTAAAATGATTATTTCAAAAGCCAAAGCTGATCTGTGGTAATGAATGATCATAAAACAGCATTATGACCATGATTATTCCCCAAGTGCATTTTCCTTTCCATTGAAAGCATAGGTGCAGACACAGAAATCTCATACATGTGTAACAAGGTAAAATCAAGGTAGTCCTCATCAGATTGTTGTGGTTTAGCTTGCAAGGGAACAACAGAAACAGATGATGTTTGGTTTTAATCTACATTTATAGCACAGTTCCATATTTTATTTTTTTTTAATTTTCCCAATACTGAATCATTTCCAAACTCACAGAATCTACTGCCCTGCCTATATTTCTCAAATCTTCTATGTTAGTCATCCTACAGTTTGAGTCCTCTCATGAAGCCAGTGCACGAAATGTTACTAATCATGGCTCCATGGCAAAAAATTTATATTTCAAAAAACCCCAAACTAACATTAAAAAACAGCATTTGATTTCACTAAACCTGATCATCTAGCAGGACGGAAAGACCTTAGCAAGATTACCATAATCGCCTTTTACCCTCTTTTTACACTGATGTCTTAGTAGAATCATGGAAAGCAGACGTCCACGACAAATACTTAACAACTATATTTCAAGTTCCTGGGAGCTCATAAAGTTTTGCTCAAGATGCTCATGAGACAGTGCCACAAACTACAGACAGAAATCCTCAGCAACAAAACCTGAACTTTTAGTCCTATTTTAGCCTCTATGCACAGCACAATAAAAAGCTATCAGAAGTTGAGCTAGGAGGAAAAAAAATGTTTAGCCAGATCACAGCTGTCTTTACACTGCATTATCATCCAAGACAGTTAAATGTTCAGAAAGGGTCAATCCTGAACCACATACACTTTCATCACTGCAACGAGAACCTGAATCAAAGAAAATAGAAACATGTCCAAATAATGCACATAATGCAAACAACTTCTTTGCAAACTGGTCGGCAAGCACTGTGATAAGGCATTAATTAGCAGTAAGCATCTCACTGGTGTAGCTCACACCCACATCATGACAGCACTTCTAAGGCAGACACATACAAGTTCACTTCAGCCTATAAAAGCTTACAGACAAACACTAGGCCACCAGGAAGTTACCATTGTTGTGTTCCCCTGAAACAATATGGGAGCATACTCCGTGTCTCTCTGCAGCTGGGAGCAACATACTGGATGATACTTTTCTCAGACTTTGAGAATCTGCCTGTGTAACCCAAAACACATGAATGAGAATTGATAAAATGCATTTTCAATCATTTCTACACAAAAAGCTCCTGCTTAAGTCAACTTGCGTAGCACGGCATCAACTATATTAGAGATACAAAAACCTTTTACCGTACCCTTGGAAAGGATTCATCAAGACATAGTATACTGGAAAATCACAACAGTTGTGTTTGTTTCCAGATCTTAGGCAAAAACTTCACAACTCATCTAAAATATTCTGTCACACTGACGAACTGGACAACCACAGAAGAGAATTAATGTGGTAACTCAAGATGCAGACTGTGAACCAATAATTGCAGGTCTGCAGTGATTCAATATTTGCACTGAAGCTGTACCTGACAGCCAAGTCCGTGCTGATGTTCCCTAGGCACGTATCCTGCAGTGAGCGAACAAAATGCTATTCTCAATCACAAGAGTCATTTGGGCTGGTCAAACACTAGCAAGGCAAAGCTTACAGCTACCTTAAAAATAGTAACATTCTAGTCTTGTATTTTTAACAAAGGCATGGGAAAAGTCCATTTTTCCCCATAAGAAAAGCCAGAGTGGGGTAGCTACAGACTCTGCTCATTACCATGGACAGAAAGAATTAAAAAGGAAAACACAGCCAGCATGTGTGGTGTCTCTGTTGAACATAACTTTCAAAAAGGGCCAGAGTACACTACAAGAGGTAGAAAGGACCTATTCAGAGGCAGGTAACTGTCTAGGCTGTAGACTGCAGAGGCAACTGCTGATCAGGTCAGAAGATTAGAGGTGAATGGTGAAAAAGCATCAAACCTGCCAGCCTCTGGGAAAAGGTCAGAGTATTTTAAGCAACAAGGAAGTTCACTACTTCAATATTATACTAGAAACTGAACTCAGAGGCGGGATGCTATGAGACTCAAGCCATTGGCTTGATCTAACTTCACCCCAATCCTAACTGAACAGCTGGCCTAGAACAGAAATATTTAAAGGGTCCCCAGTTACAAACATATGGAAAAAGCAGGAAAAGAGGAAATAAGCCTTATCAACAGTAGAGCCCAAGCCAAAGGGAAGCCCTCAAGTGCTTCTGGATCTTAGTCCTACCCCCTGCAGTGGGAACACCTGTGTCCTTCACACAAAGTACCTCAGAATCCCAGGGAGATTCAGCATCTTCCTCTTGCTCTGCTCTCACTGTTGGCAGGGTACCTACAAATCAAGTAAGAAGTGAGATGCTTGAGTGCTTATATTTCACTCTGCTTTTCCCTATCAGTCAAGACTTGCATCCAAAAGATGCAGGTTTTATTGCTGAGGACAAACTAAGAAGTGAGTTTTATTCAAGGGTGTGGGAAGATGGCTGGTGGTAAAAATCAGAGGAAACTGAGAAGTTATATTCACATCCTCACAGAAGTTATAATGGTACAGAAATTACAGGGTAAAATGCAACTGCTGCTCCCTGGATGGAATGCAGTTGGCATGTTCCATGATGATTCCCCACACAACCATAAGTAACCACCTGCTAAAAGGAATGGAATGGAGCGTGGAGTGGAGACACCATGGCCAGGCTCTGTGGAAATCCCTGCAGGGAGGGGAACTCAGTGGCACTTTGCAGTTGATAACCAACATAACACCTGTCAACCAAGGAAGATAGGAGAAGATGTCCTGCTGCTGAGCCAACAGCTGTGCAAAACCTCTCTCCTTGGATGAACTTGGTTCATTAAAGCCTAATTACAATACTAACACACACCTCCATCCCAAAGTTACCCACCCCCAAGGTATGACCACGTCCCCCTGGGCAGGTGCTCTCTATTTTTTGACTGTATCTTTAAAAGCAAAGCGAGAGAATTTTGCACCAATCAGTAACAAAGGTATTTAGGACTAAAGTCACTCAAGCTCCACTTAAACATAAAGCAGTAGTATAAAAGTAGGCTGAGAATGGAGAAAAAGTTAGGGAAGACTCCATCGTAACTGTTGGGATCAGTCGATAGGCTGAACCTGTAGGGAGCCTGTTGGGTAAGAACTGCACTGTACATGTGCTGAATACTTTTACTGGGATTAGAGCTTGTCTGTATTGCTTTAAAAGCATCTCTGCAGTCAGGTAGTATCACCAGTGATCCTTGAACCTTGACCTGTCACAGTTTTGTATTAATAAAGTGTTATTCTGCAAACTGTTTGTGTGAGTCCTTCACAGGTGCTCGCAGTGGGTAAGACACTTGAATAAACTGGGAAGACCCACTGAGGGGTCTCCCTTATGCTGTTGGCTGAGCCCCCTAAAATGGGCAGTTGAATTGCTCTCCGATCCAGCACGACTGTTTGGTGATGGGTCCCCGTAACAGGACAAGGTCGGGCACAAGGGTCTCAGCTTTCCTGGGGCACTGATAGACAAACAAATCACTGAGGATTGAGGAAATCTCCCCTTTTCACGTGTTAAAGGGTTTCTGCACACACAGACACATCATGGTATGCCTCTTACATAGCCAGTTCCTCTTCCTTCCTTTCCAGCAGAAGATGACCATGTACAACAGCTGACACAGGTAGAGGCAATATCCAACTCGTTTTGAGCAACATTCAGAAAGAGACTCCAGTATTCTGCAGTCCTGTTGTGTACAGAGTTTAGGTCAACCCTCTGCAGCCTACAGCTCCAGAACTGGGCATTTACTATCACTTTCCACTGTACAGGGGAGAAACACTATCCAAACTATCCTCACACTAACATCACTAAAGTCACCAAAACCCAATGTTTCTTTTGTACAACTACCAGGAAAGATCTTCCTTGACAGAGTTAACACTACACCTTCCCAGAAGCTGCACACCTAAGAACTGCCTTTCAAAAACAGAGTAGAGGTTCACAGCTCAAACACTAACCCCAAGACACAAAAGTCGTTTCTATCTCAGGGGCTTAAAATTCAAACCTCTTCTCTAGTGAGATGATTGTAACATTCAGTCTCAGTAGGTTCCTGGTCAGATTGTTCTATCTTATTTCTCTGTTTTAAGCTACTTCATTAGGTAAAACAGATTCAGGATTCATTAGTGTAGAGGGAAGGAGCTGGAGACCAGTAAGGGCACCCACCCTAGAAGAGACAACTGCTGGTTCCAGCCTGGACTCTTGACTACTGACACCATGCCAAAATACACGATTATGGTAAAATGCATACAGACAAATGAGCATGTAGAGACACATGTTTGCAGACATGTACACGGTCTCCTTGGGCCAGAGAGGGTGAGGGAGGAGAGACAAGATACAAAAAGCCTTGGAGGAGGTGGGGCATTGCCTTTGCCCCTGGAGGGCAATGCATGCAACACTGTAAAAAAGTGGTCTGTACATCTGAAATACATCTTTTTTTTAATCCTTCCACTGTCTTGGCATTCTTGGGAAGAATACCTGCATATGTTTACCTCACACTTCATACTGCATTGCTTGGAATACAGTGCTACAATTTCAGTTCTTCAAGAATGAATAAAAAGGAACGAAAGCTGCTTTCCTTCTCTGCCAGTACCCAATGGAATTCACAAGGAAGGGAAAATTTTGCTACCTCAGAAGTCAATCACCATTTTAGTTAATTTTCTGTGCATTAATATTTGTAGAGGAAGAGTTGGAATCAGTAGGTACTAACTCATTTCTCTCACCTGAGTTGTCTTTTGAAGCATTGTGAACTTCACAGATATCATTACAAACAGAATTTTTCACATCCTCAGCAACTGTAGTTTGTAGCTTTTCACCAGTGTCTTCCTTCTCCTGCTTCTCAACTTCTTCTTCCTGTTCAGGTGATTCTTCCTAAAAGAGATCAACTAAAGCAGCTGAAAAGAACAGAAATAAGCATTCTTTGCTGTTCCTACATCAGCAATTCCTCACGTCAGTCTACCTCTAGTTTCATTAAGTTACATCATTCTGGAACATATGCCTTTTCTTCCCCTACTTTGTTCCAAGGAAAATCACCAGCTTCCTGCTCTCAATCTTCTGCAAATTTCTTTTTGTTTTCTCACTTTCAGCCATCGTACCATGCATTTTCCTAAATAACAGTAAATCTTAACTGATAAAAACTGTACATCGAACTGAGAAAATTCTAACTAATTCCAGAGAGTCTACTGCCTATTCTTTTGCCTGCAAAACCATATCCTTATAACAAAGAAACTGTTTTGGCTAGGAGTAAGACATTATCTAACATTAAAAACGGATGATCAAAAGATGCATATATGTGAAGAATACATATTAACAGAAATCCAGTTTACTATTTGTTTCTTATGACCCTTAGGAAATACCCCTGTAATTGAATCATCTCTATATACTTACTTTGGTGCTTGAATGAAATGCTCTCAAATTTTCTTCATGTCTATTTAAGCGCAAGTTTTCGCTTTCTTGTTTCAGTGAGTCACAAATTTTACCACCTGCTCCTTCATATTGCTCTTCTTCAGTATCTTCATCACTCACACGATCAACAATAACAGAGCTTGGTATTTCTCTTTCAAGTCCTGGATTTTTTGCTGCTGACCAAGAATTATTATCACTTTCAAAGTCATCACTGAAGCTTGACTTTTTCTCCTTAGGACCACAACTATCTGCGAGAGGCTGAGGTATCTCTTTTTTCCAGTCTGTCCTTTCAGAATTTACAAAACAAGAGTCAGCATTTCTGGGAAACTTCTCCTGAATCATGCTTTTCCTGTTCCAGCTTTCTTGTGTATCTTGCAGATTATTTAGATTTTGAAAGACAGCTTGTTTTGGTACTGACTTGCAAGATACTTCATTATTCATGATCTTTGGAGACGCTGATGTTTTATTTTCTTGCAACCTTTCATAACACCCAGCTATGAAAGACACAGGAGTATCAACAGATTCCTCCCCCTTTTCATCATGTTCTTTACTTATTTTATCATCAATGCAGACAGCTCCAGTTTCACACTGAGCTTCCTCTTCATATTTAGCTTTACTAAAATACTCTAATTTCCCATTAATTTCACCTTTAGGTTCTGTTTTTTCTCCCTGCTCCTCTTCCAGTATTTCACTAGACTGAGCTTCTTCATCTTCCAGCTCTTCCTCCTCCTCTTCATCTTCAGTAAAATCTTCATCCTCCTCCTCTTCCTCCTCATCATCTTCATCATCATCTCCATTGTGATTTTCATCATCATCTTCCTCCTCCTCCTCTTCTTCCTCCTCCTCCAATTCTTCTTCCTCCAGGTTACTTGCAGCTGAGACATCTTGATTAAACAATTCTTCACTGCCTCCTTTGTTCAGGTTTGCATCCGATAGGATTTGCTGTTTGAGACTTTTCTTTGGTGACTTAGGACTTTCAATTCTAGAACCATCATCATCATCTTAAAGCACAAGAAAAGGGAAAATGCATGTGAACAGAAGGAGTTAAGTAAAGAGCAATGTTATCAGATTAGTGCACAGGAGAGGAGCCATCTAGGAATGTCTGGAAACACGTAAGGTTGGGCAGGATGGAGGTTGGACTTTATGAGGGAAAAAGGCTTAATAGAAGATGAATATCTTCATTTTAATGACTTGTTTTATTCTAAATTATTAAATGCTGTGTTTTCAAAATGCTACTTTTCTCATTTACTATAGCACAAATAAAAAACCCCAAACTCTAAAGCCTACTTAGGAAGTCTACTTTTATATATTGGTATATCATGCAACCTTTTCCAAATAGCTTACTGTTTTTCCTGAAGTGCTGTGAAGCATTCATTAGCAGTGTCAAGTTTGGCTTCTGCAGCTTCTGTAAATAAAGATTTATTTAAGAATTTTTTTAACAGTAACAGTAACAAATCCTCTGTTCACATCAAATCTTAAACAGTAAATATAATCAGACTGTCCTTATGATAGTAGTGGCTTCATCCTATATTTCTAACTACAAAGACACTCCTCATTGTATGCAATTCAGGGAGTATTTCACACAGAACTAGCACCCTTCTACAAACTGCTTCCAAAATTATGTTTGCATGCGTATTAGTTCTAAAAATCTGTTTCTTATATTAATAATATTTAAGTAGAAGTCAGCTATATTCAAGATAGCAGTTCCAGCATTCTTACTTACAAATGTGCACTACTCAAGTAACTGTTAAGATCCCTAGATTTAATGGATAAATTAGTCCCTGCAAGTACACTTAGCAAAATATCCCTAAATTTCAAAATCATGCCAGAAAAATGCATAATTTCTATTTAAATCAGTGCAAGGAAATGAAATCATGTTAAAACTAAACATGCTTGCATCTCCAGCATTACAGAGTGGGTTGAACTGCCACACTGTGGTTCCTCATGACTGCAGAATTCCAGCGCAACAGAACGGATGCTCCAGACACCACTCAGAAGTTGATAATTCTCCACACCATTAGTAAAAACAATGTGTGAGAGCTTGTAACTGATAAAAAAAATACTACCCGAGCATTCAGAAACAGAAGTAAAACATGCAGTGTGAGATCACATGCAAGCACAGAATGTCATCTTATAGAACAAAAAAGATGACCCATATGAGCCATCCATTCATTAAGCACTCTTGAGGAACCTGCTGAGGAGGAAAGGAGAACTAGGTGATGGAGATATTTATGTACATCTTGATAAATAAATGTTGTTTTTCTTTATCAGTTAGGAATCTATCACCAAATTCACACAAAACAATAACAATGTTTGAAGAAGAACAGAATAGGTTATGGAGAAGAACAGAATAGTTATAATAGTAACTCAAAAACTTTTAGAGTCTGCAAATGTGACTCAAAGGAACAAGAACAAATAAAAAACTATGTGGCTTTTTATCTTGTCACCTACTGCTCTTTTGCTCCAAAGTACAAAAATACTGCATGCTCTGCCTCAGCTACAGGTCTTTTAGGAAAAACTCACAGCAGAAGAAAGGCTGGCAGGGCAGAGATTGTTTCTAAAGAGAAAACAATATTGGCTGGAACAGGAGTGTCTTTCAATCCCAAAGAAAACTTGCCTTCAAGACCCTTATTTTTTCAGAACATTTTTTCTGTAAATGCACCATACCTTGGGGGTAAAATCGAGTTCCTCTTCCTCAGAGGTATGCCAACTGTCATCGCTTCCCTCTTTCTCGGAGGTTCTTGAAAAGCAAAGCAAAATGAGTACTATGTCTCTCAAATAATTCCTCAGCTAAGTGTTAGGTACTTTCAAAGTCTCACCTTATTGAGTCTCCTTGGGAAAAGTCATCTGCTGCTGTTCAAACATTAATTGACATTAGTTGAAATTAGATTGGGCACATTAAAAATTAACTCGTACACATAAACATTTAATAGGGACAACTCTACAAGTCGTAATAGAATGATGCTTCAGGTAGTCAACTCAACACAAGGTGGCATGAATGAGTGCATTTCCAAAACAAAACTGCTTTTTCAAACCACACTGAATTAAAAAGAAAAGAAAGAAGAGGGGAGGGGAGGGCAGAGAATAGCTATATCCCCTTTGGATGCTTATACCTAAAAGTTTAAAAAACATGTCTAAACTTGAAAAAAAAAAAAAAAGAAAAAGCATAGCAGAAATATGCTATGTTAGTTACCACTGAACAAAATGGTGGTGGTTTAGCAAGACATTAGGTAAAAGAACATCCAAAGTATTCACATTACACGTGAGTACACATCACATGCAGAGATTTTACTAATTTAAGCAGTATTAGGTATAACATTATGCTATATACTATGCTATTTGCTGCTTTATCCAGTTACAGATTATTCTGAAAAAGAAAATTAAAAAGCATAATCAAGATCTAAAGCTTATTCTCAAGTGGAAGAATCACCAGCAGTTCTCTACACTGCACCAAAAAGGGTGTTCAGCAGACAAAAGGGGCAAAACCAGGGCATTCTATACTATGCTCCAAGCTACTTCCACACAGGATAAATCAAGGCCATGGAGGAAGTCTCTTAGCCAACCGCCTTCTCAAAGCAGGCTCAGCTATGAGGTCAGGTAAGGTTGTTTAGGGCTTTATCCGGTCTGGTCTCGAACACCTCCAAGGAGGGAGAGTCTACAATGTCTCCGTTTTCCTGTCTTTACTGTTCACATGTCCAATTCGAAACTCATTTCTATTTATGCCTCTTGCATCTCTCCTCCTGTCACTGGGGAGCACCTGGCTTTGTCTTCTCATATGTACTAGAAGCTGCTGCTAGATCCCTGTCTAAGTCACCTCTTCCCTAGGCTAAAATAGCCTGGTTTCCTCAGCCTGTCTTCAAAGGGCAAATACTCCTGCCCCTGATAAAGCTGGTGGCCTTCCACTGAACCTGCTCATTGTTGAAAGACCAATCAATCTATTTTGCACTTGAGGCAAAAGAGATTTTATATTATACCCAGGGTGCTGGACACAATCCAGCAAGAGCCAAGCAGGAGTGGATAATCACTTTCCTCAATCTCTTGGCTATGCTGCTCTTAATACAACCCAGGATACTGTTACCAAGGCATCCTGCCGGCTCATTCTCAGCTCACATTCTGCCAAGACCCTCCGGACTATCTCAGCAAAGCAGCTCTCCAGCTAGGCGGTCCCATCATGTTTTGTAGCAATTGGGTTTCCTTTCCATGTGCAGCCTTTGCAATTGCCCTTGCTGACTTTTGTAAGACAGGCCTGACAGTTCATTTCCATACCCTGCCAGGGTACAGTGCCCCTGAATGGTAGCACTGCCCTGAAGTGTATCTACTGATCCTCCCAACTTAAGGCTATTTGCAAACTTGATGAGAGCGCACTCTAGCACATCACTGATGTACTAAAGAAACCTGAATTCCAGGAATCCAGACTGAAGATTGCTAAACCTCTCAACAGCTAAGAAGAAATAAAAGAGTTCTGCAATTCCCAAAACAGAAGGGAAAAAGAGAAACAACTGCCACACAGTAGCTATTTCAGCTATTTCCTCAAGTTCTTGATAACTAATTCTTGTTAACTATCATAACAAAATGAAGTCACTTATAAATAAGAGAGACTGGTGACCTTCCAAAGAGTTGTATGATGACAAGGTCTTGTGCAGAATCATACGAGGGAAAGAAAACAAAGGCATATCATGCCTGAACACATCTCCTCTACTAGCAGTAAACCACAAATGAGTATGCAAATTTTGTTTTTTTAAAGACAGGGCTTCTGTGGGAATTTTGATGAGTACATCTCCTGACCTGCATTGGGCTTTTGGACAATGAATTACAGTGTATATGTCACGTAGATAAAACCTAGAAGCTGAAATCTCCAGTGCAAGGACAAGCTAACAGTTAAAATACCAACACAGTCTCTACTTTTTAATGTTTCCTATTGCAATATTTAAAAAATATTAATTAGTTGTAACAGTTTTCTGTTATCTCAATTGGTACCAGCAGTTTAATCTACCTGCTAACATCCCCAGCTTAATAAAAATCTGTTTCTTAGAGCTGGGCAGACAGTGTGGAGTTATCACTCTTGACAAGTGACTTCAGTTATATTTTCAATTAGTACAGTTATAATTCATCAAAACAGCTGAGCCAGTTTTCTGAACTTTTGTTTTCAATGAATAGTAACTTGAAGCAATGATCAAGACCAGGCCACACTGTCCTTTAAAAGGCAAGAGAGGAAAAGTTCATGAGCTAGCTTTAAGACAAACTCTGACTACTGTAGAAATGGGATCTAGAAAAGCAGTCTCTGGGGATTGATTGTTTCTACTTGATTTGAAATCCATTTCCCTTTCAGACTAACAGAAGCACATATGTAAAAATAAAATTATTTATTACCACTAATGACACAAAGCAAACGTTAAATTCAATAATAAAGAACCAATGCAAAACATGCGAACCAATAAAAATCACGCAAAGCCTGCTCTCAAATACAATTTAAAAAACCAATACCATCAATATAGGGACCTCCAGGATAATAAACATCATAGATGTGTATTTGTATATAGTACAACACATTTCATATTTGAAATGCTACTGCATAAAATACCTTTCCTTGATTTTCCTGTTCTTGATGTCTGGTTAGGAGACTGTTGCATTCCTATATCCATTTAGGAAAAGGCATGGAAAGGACAGACGAAATAACGACATCAGAATAAACTGAAATTCCCAGAAACTTAGAAAACATAAGCAGTACATCAAAGCAGCTACAGCAATGGGAGTGTGACTACCAGCCTACTCTACAGTTTTAAGTGCTGGAAACAAATGAAATCACAATCTGTAGAACTCTACTCTTAAGGTACAGTGTCTAACAGGAAGTTCTCTTTACTTGCTCCATGTAAGGCATGCATATTTCAATATTTTGAAATACTGAAACAATTTGTGAGAAATTTACTCTTCTGACAACTTTAGTATTTCCCTCAACTTGACTACTCCCTGTGTAGCACAGGCTGCCAACCCAATTCCTTCATGGTTCTAGAGTGCTTTATATACATAGCACAAAAATCCATACCCAAAGCAACTCGAAAACCTGTATGTGCCAACAACTGAACACTGGAGATAGACTACCGAGAAATCTGAAGGAAATCTTGGCTCCTACTACTCATACCACCATGCAACTCTGAGCCATTATGTCCTTTACACTCACTCAAGTTACAGTTTTAGCATGTTTGTTATCCCTTGCTAAAAAAGGAACCCAGGAACTTGTTGCCTTAATTCAGCTCCCCTGAAAAGCTGTGTTAGTGTCTGATGCAAACACAGACCCCTCCTACCTTTGAAGATAGGAGTCCTGCTTACATTGATCTGATCATGCTGAACCATTTTTTTTCACAATGTTGAAAGCAGAGTCCTGCTTATACTGATTTTACCACACAGAATGAATGTAGCAAAAGAACTCTTATCAAAAAGATACATTTAAAGACTTAAGAAATGACTGTAATGGTTTCTCATCCCTTCCCTGTTTCTCAATTTTCTTAAGAGATGACACAGGACAACTTTTACTGACCTTGGGAGATACAAATCACACTGAGGCACTTACTTCTTTTCTAAGAGTTCCATGCTGGAAAACCAACAGTTTCTGTGGGGACTCAGGGAGACACAAAAGGAACAATACACTAATACAGAGTGTAGTAGCTAAAAAAAATCTCTGACTTGTTGCCTCTAGAAAAATTGCCTAAGTATTAGTTTTTGCAAAAGAAATTCCAACTTCAAATCTAAAACATCTGTCACTCCATATGCTAGGGCCGAGCCATTCATTTGGAAATTTTTGCAAATCTGTGATTAATAAAAAAGTGCACATTCTGACAGAGAAAGGGTAAATATTCAAATAAGCAAAAGCTAATTCCTTAAATATGCTGACTTGCATATCATTTTGAAAAATGATCCCAGAAAAATAGTACAGAAGAGCAAAAGAAGAGACAGTAGTTCCAAAATGGGTTTCTCTGTATTCTCAAGATAATTCCAGCTTTTCCTCTAACAGAGACTTCTAAACTTGTTACTGCAGCATGTCAAAGGGACTCTCCTGATGCAGGATTGACCTGTGCTCTGTGTGTACAAGCCAGAGACTGCAAAATTAATGTCGATAAATGTTCCTTATATGCTACTAATCTCTCAGAGACAGTGCACTACTACCTGTACCAAGACCTTTCAAAAAGAAAAATTATTTCCTGCAATCTACCAAAAAACTTTACCAATCTCCAACTAGATCAAAGCAACTGTTCCTAAGTCAAAGCAACAAAGTTTGACTCTAAATTAAAATCCTTTATCTGGGAAAAGTCAGAGAGGAAAAGTATCCCATAATTTGCTTATATTTCTTGACATATTTAAAAAAGAAGTAACAAACTGTATTTGAAGGAGTAATGAAGAGTATTTGAACACTGTCTTCTGCCCATTTGCCATATAGTTCCTCCCAGGCAATCAGCAATAGGACAAGAGGGCTTAAGTTCTGTCAGGTTGGATATTAGAAAGAAGTTCTTTACAGAGAGATTGATCAGGCATTGGAATGGCCTGCCCAGAGAGGTGGTGGATTCACCATCCCTGGAGGTCTTTAAGATGAGGCTGGATGTGGCACTGAGTGCCATGATCTAGTAATCACAGTGGAGTTGGAACAAGGGTTGGACTTGATGATCTCGAAGGTCTCTTCCAACCCAGTTAATTCTATGATAACACCCTTAAAAACTCAGAAAGAATAAAACCTCCCACTTGTAAGGCCTGAGATGTAAAGTACAAGAAAAACTATTTCATTTATACTATGATATTAATTTTCTAAGATTCCTCTAGGGCTGTGTGAGCTCATAGGCATAGGCTAGATTTTTCAAACTCACTAAACAAGTGAATGATTTTTTGATCACAAGGCAATTTAATGGTTTTTCTGGATCACAAGTAACAGGGTTTTTTAAAAAATACTATTTCATAAAATTATTGAAAGTGGAAGAAAAGCTTTATTTTTATTGTAAATTAAACTTTGTCCAAGACAATGTAGCGTACATAGACAATGCAATGCTACTGCTAACAAAGTTACTTCTACAATGTAATTTTTCCTAAATATGTCTTGACAGCACCTACACAGAAACAACTGTAAGTGATGCTGAAAAATAGGGTGACTTGCTAAAAGGACCTTAGTGCAGATGGAACTACTAATATTAAAACAAAAACACATAAGCTCTATGAAAATCAGTAAGACATGTATCTTTCTCCTAATTCCTCTGTTGCCTCCCAGCTACAGGAAGAGGAACAACTATTCGGGATGAAGCTACTGCTTTTGTAATTGGATTTTCACAATCTGAATGGCCATCTTTGGCTAAACTGTACATACCTGAAAAACAAAAACACTTCTGCCTATTTTCTTTCCTATTGCCTTTCTTCTCCTCTCTCAAGCAGAACTTACATAGATGGGTAATCGTTCAGACAGAAGGCAACAACCTTAAGAACTGGACACACAGCATGCAAATCAAATGCTTTCACAGCCTGAAGAAGCACGTCCAACTAAGCAACAAATAAGCACATTCAGAAAATTTGTGCTGCTCCACCTGCTGCTGCCACTAAAATCAATGGTGAACACAGTAAGCATTAACAATACAAACCCCCCACAGGAAAGGCCATAGTGAGCTACTCCACAGTTAAGGATCCTACCTCCTCTGTCCACAGCAGGTGCACCCAGCATAAAGGCAGCGGCTCCTGCCCGGTGCGGAGTGCCAGGTACCGCGATGCCCTGTGCACCACCTGCAGAAACTGTGTTTTCCCAGTCTGCATATTCTCCCAGTTGCTTACTAAGACTGCAGAGAGAAAGAGAGGAAATATATTTGGTAAAAAATAAACACATACTTGCATATACCATTTAATAGTTTATAGCCACTTATTATCCATCCCACACATACTCACAGCCATATAGATTCATACACTCATATGCACTTACTGCATGACTGTAACATACATCAATATTCACTACAGTCACGTTCACTCTACAGATGCATATTCAAACCTAAAAAGTTATTAACTCCTGCTTGGTACACTTATTTCAGCTTAGCTTTCAAGCACACTTATCCACTCTAGAGTAGAAACAACCACAGGCACAAAGTTATGCAGAAGAGGAGTAAAACTGCTCAAGATTTTAACAAAAGGGATATATCTCCTCTGAAACAAAAGGTTGGTCATGGTAGTGGAAGCCAGTAAGGACAACAGTGCTGGCAGGGGGAGAGGGCTTACATGTATTTCAGTCTGCCAAGTTCCACCTCTGGATAACTGTAAGATACAGACACTTTTTAGAGTTTACATTGGGCAGATGTGGGCTTAGCAATAAAACTTGAAATTAAACAGAGAAGTCTCTGTAGAAATTTTCCTCAACTTCCAAATTAACATTAGACACTGGAATGATACACACCAGAAGACAAAGAGGAAATAGCCTCAAGTTGGGCCAAGGAAGGTTTAGATTGGGCATTAGGAAAAATTACTTCAGTGAAAGGTTGTCAGGCATTGGAACAGACTGCCCAAGCAAGTTGTTGAATCACCAGCCTTGCACGTATTTAAAAGACGTTGTAGATGTGGTGCTTAGGGACATGATTTAATGATGGGCTTGGCAGTGTTAGGTTGGTGTCTTCGCTTGATTATCATCTTAGAGGTCTTTTCCAACCTAAACGATTCTATGAAGACATCACCGAACACAGCTTCAATATAGGTCTCATCAAACCATTAAACCTTGGTGCTGCTATCAAAAATGATCAAAAACCACACTGATAACTGACAATTTACTCTAACAATAAAGTTTAAAATTTACCTAGAATATCCATGAATAACAGCATAATCCTCAGCTGTCCATCCATTAGTGTCTTTGTGGGAAACATCAGCACCATACTGAAGAAGAACTTTTATCAAATTAACCTCTCCACCAGAAGCAGCTGTCATAAGTGGGGTTCTGAAACATCCAAAATATGATATGAAGTCAATTCCTTAACACAGAAAGTGTAATTATTTTTATTCCTGTTTGCCCTCAAAGAAGTATTCTCTCCATTACTTTAAAATTAACAAGATAAAGCATTTTTCATTAAGCATTATGAGAAACAATAAAATGGGAGAGGGAGTCAAAACAAATGTTTGATCTTCAAACAAAGCTTCCATATAGACAACAACTACATACAAACTCTGTTGCTGTGCAGGAGATGGGTTTTCAAACTGAGGCAATGCTGCTTAGCTAATGGTAAGTTTCCTGTCAGAAAGGCCACCACAGACAGAGCTGAGGAATGACAGGAAACCACTGAGGTATGACCCACTTCCACGAGTCCCACAGAAATAAAAGCTTCTGTGTGGCTACCTCATTTTTTTTTTCCAGAGCTCATTCCTATGCCTCTCATCAATGAACCTAAAGAATACTAGAAAGAGCCATGCAGAGTTTTGAAAACCCCTCACCTTTCACACTGATCTCGAGCATGCACATTAGCTCCTTTTTTAAGGAGAAACTCCATTATCTCCTCATGACGTTCGGAGACAGCAAGAATAAGTGGGGTACATCCCTCCTAAAAGAGCAGAGACAGTTAAAAACAAAAGTAAAAAAAATCTTCAAGAAAAATAAAAATACAACTTTTTGAAAGAACTTCCTCAACAAATAAAAAAAACTTACCTTATTTTGAGCATTAATATTGGCATTATGCTCAAGTAACAGCCCTGCTACAGTGGTATTAGGAGATAGGACAGCCAGGTGAAGGGCAGTGTTGCCATCAGCATCTGCCAGATTTGGGTCAGCACCATGCTCTAGTAGAATAGCCACACATTTTTCTTGCTGGCACTGTACTGCCTGGGAACAAAACACAAAAAAGGAAAAACTTCCAACATTTAGCTTTCACTCTATTGCAATTCCCCCAGCTTCCCAATACTGGGAAATAAGAGCACCTTTAAAGAGTAGCTAACATATGCCCTTGCACACCAATCACAATATGCATTTTTCTACACATATCTAAATAAAAAATCCTGCAAAATACATAATTTAGGGCATAATCATTAAGCCTCATTTACAAGAACATAATACAATCCACATACCTTCATCAGTGGTGATTTGTTATCATTGTCAAAAAGATTTAGCTTACACCGGTTTTCTACTAGATATGTAACTACATCCACATGGCCACTTGCACAAGCGAGATGCAGAGGTGTCCTAAAAATTAAATAAACTAAATTAGCACAGACAGGCATAATTTCAGGCTTTGATAAATGGATACGACCACAAGTTTCACTCTGCACTTGTTTTGAACCACACTGCTGTAGGTAGCTCCCTCTTATGGAAGCTCAACTAACCTTTCAAATGTTTTAGTACCTTGCTTACAGACAGAGGAACATCATCACCCCGGCTGGGTGGGAACAGAGGGGGGGAGGTACATGAATAGAGTAGCAGGTGACACAGGAACTCAGCAATTTGTAAGGCAGATACTACTTATTAGAGGGCAACTGATGGACTCCATAGCAAAGAGCATGAGGACAAGAAAAACACACAAGAATTGTGATATCTTGTTACAGATGGAAGAAACTGAAGCATCAAGGAAGAGCTCCTAAAAGCAACTACTACCAATTTTTGAAAAATTGCCATGCTACTACCAAGCACTAGGAAACTGAAGTCCCTAACAGCTCTAAAAATAGGAATTTTGTAGAAAACCTGTGGGCTCATTGCTGCCCTCCCCAACCAAGCCTCTAAGGCTGCCAAGCGGAAAGGAATGGCTCTGCTTGGAGCAAGGCCTGTTGAGCTCCAAAGAAAATCCACTTTAGGGAACAGGCTGGGAGAACATCAGTGTTCACATTTGCCTGTTTCCATAAAAGACCTTCAGTAACACCAAAGCTGTTTTGCCACCCCCCTGGGGATCCTGCTCAGACTCAGCTCCTCCTGCTGCTGCAGTCATACACTGATCACCCATGGGGTAGAAGAGATTTACTGCTGTCTGAGCAGCCACAAAACAACTCAACCAGGAGGCCACCAGGGAACAGCAAGTTGATGGCACACACTTTTAAAGGAACCCGAGCCAACAACCCAGCAGCTACAAGATATGCAATACTAAGCTCTAGAGTTCACTTTGACAGGTAGCTGACAGAGTAAATCTCTTAGTGATTAGTTTGACCCAGGATTCATGATTTGCCAGCATCATGACTGCAGTGCTTCAAACTCTGTGCCGAGTTTTGTCTATCTTTTTCACCAGGGCTAAAGGCTTTGCTTAGACCACCTCTGAAAAGTCTGTGTGCTCCTAATTGTTGCTGTTCCAAACACATTTTTTAGAGGTCCTACTGGCTACAAGACCCACTTTATGGAAGGAGCCTGTAGGCATGAGACTTGCCATGTCCCTTGTGCAGGATTTTGCTTTTGGAAATACCAAGGAGCGGAACTGGGATGTTGACATGAACAATGCACATTTCAGCATTTCAGCCATTGCTTCACAGGTTTCCTATTCTTCTCTTCTATTTCCAATCTTGCCTTTCAGTCCGTGGAGGATGTGATGAAGCTCTGAAACACAGTTGCATCTCATGATCCTTCACACATCACACCCACAAACACTAAGAGGGAGTAGGTGGGCCTGTAACCCTCAGAGCTGGTAAAGTGTACAGGGGCAGAAGCAAACAGGCATACTCTGTCCACTGAATCCCTCTCAGGCAAGCTTTTCAGCACTGAGCATTGTCATGCCAAAATCACTGCAGTGCTCTACAGTACGTCCACTGCCTCATCTCTCGAGAAAATTGGTTTGGGTTATGTTTTTTACAGTGTGCTACTGATAATAGCTTGACACACAGAAGGAAACTGCTCTAGAGGATGTCTAGAGCTGTCTAGAGAATGAACTTACAAACAAAAGCTAGCCATATTTCATACTAGGGCCTGCTAAGATCTGATGAGTAATTCCATAAATGCCATTGGGCACCCCGACTCAGGCAACTGAAGTCACAAAATGCACTCAATTCACCTTTAACTGCATCTACCATCTCCAACTGCATAAAAAATACTAATTGCCAACACTCAGGCACATAATCCACATTACCAAAGTGGATATTTACCATGCTCTTCCTTGCTTCTATAAATCTAGGAGGTTTTAGGGCAATAAGCGAGCTGGCCAGCACAAGTTCAGCCTTCAGGACAGCCAGCCTAAGAAGTTGAGCTACTCTGCCAAATCAGTATCTCTTCAGAATATCACAAAACTTTCGACTCAGCCTTTTCAGAAAAGGTATTAAAGGGTTGACACATACAGGACCCCAAAACTTCAGCCAATTCCGTTATGCTGGATCACTAGGAACTATGCTGCAGCCCAGGACTTCTCCTTAAGACAGAATTGCCAAATTCTTGCTGTGCTTGACTCAAAAACCCACACAACAGCACCTGTCAGAATAAGCAGCTTTTCCACTAAGCCACTGGCCATATCTTCCAATCCAAGGTACTCATCAGCTGAGCCAAAGCCTCAAGGTAAACTAAGTAACTGCCACCTAAAATCAGACTGGCTTTGGCTGCCACATCACAGTCACAAACGGTAACTGTGCATGCAGCATCAATAAATACCATGTTTATTCTGCATTACAAGTCCTTCCTAATTGCAGTGCTTAAGTGCCTCTGACTGGAGGCAATGCATCCCTCTCGCCTCAACTACTGAACGTGCACGCTGAGCTTCAGAGGTGCCCACTTTGACTTTGCAATTTGACTTCAAAGCATGGCTGGACGATGGGCGCGAAGGCTCTTCCTGCAACCCGCCTTTGTCAGCCTGACAGCTCGCTTCCACTCCTACGCCCCTAGGCCAGGGCATACGAGTCCGGGAATGAGGGCACTGAGGAGGCTGGGTCAAAAAGGGTAAGGCGACAATTGGACGCTCGGCCGAATTCACGAGGTTTCTGGCAACACAGGCACGATTCCCACAGCCAGCCGAGAGCTGCGCTCGGCTGCGGCGCCCGCTCTCCCGCTCCTCCCAGGAGCGCTGCCGGCCCGGCCCTGCGCCAGGGAGCTCCCGGGGGCTGCTGTAGGTGCACCTTCCGGAGCCCCCCCGCGGCTCCCGTGCTTACCGATCCGCCTTGTCCCTCCCGTCGATGCTGTATTTCCTCAGTCCCTGCCGCACCTGGGCCAGGTCGCCGCTGGCGGCCGCACGGTGCAGCTTGCCCAGGTCCTTCTCCCGGAGCTCGTAGGCACCGGCGGGGCAGGGCAGGGAGGCGCTGCCGGGCGGCGGCTGCCCTTTCCTCTTCCTTCCGAACCCGAAGATCCTCTTCATTCCGCGACAGAAACGAGGGCACGGACCCCTCTAGGAAACCGACGGCGGGAAGCACCCAGAGGGCTGTGTCGGGCCCCGAGCAGGGATAGGGGAGGGGAGGGGAAGGGAGTGGAACTCCCGACAGCGGCCTTGACTCGGTGTGCGGCTGCTGCGGAGCGAACGGCCGGCGTGCCGGGAGGGGCGGGGCAGGGCAGAGCTGGGGCACGGGCAGGAACGGGGACAAGAGCAGGGGCAAGGGTAGGGCAAGGCTCGCTGCCCGCGGCACCCCCGGCTCGGCGAGCCCCGCGCAAGCGCGGTCCGGCGGCGGCGGGAGGGCTGGCGCAGGCGCGGCCGCGGGAGGCGGCGGATTAGCGGCCAGAGAGGTTGTTCCGTGCAATGCGCGTCCCGGTGCCTTCAGTGCTCTGTGAGGGCTGTTACTGGGATTGGGTGAATGGGTGGCAAAGGATCAAACAGCAAGGCTTAATACAGGAGGAAATGGGATAGAGGGGGTCTTCAGACACCCCGCTACGTTCCTTACCCATTGTTGAGTAAGTCTGGTCCCTGTAGCTGGGCTCGCAAGCCGCGGATTGAAATGCAGATAGAGCTCTGGGTGGGAGCGCGACACAAGGGGCCATGAATTGCCAACCTTCGGGATTAGAAAGGCCACGACGAGGGTGAATGGACACGGTGAGACCCAGCAGGAGCAGGGAGTTGCCGGCCTGTCGGATATCGAAGGAGATGAAGACCGGTGACGCTGGCGAGGTGGATGGACAGGGAGAGAGGGGCGCAGGAGCCGAGACGTGTGCTCGGGGAGAGAGTGAGTGGATAAAGCCCCAGTAGTCCCCTGTGTACTCCCCTACTCGGAGGTACCAGCTCGAGCTGTTTCTGTGTTACTGCAGAGGAATACATGGCTTCGTGGAACGAGACATCTGAGTCTCTGCTGTGGACGACCTGGGCTCGAACCGGTAAGGAAACCTGGTCGGACTGTGTGAGAGAGGGGTCTGTAGGCATGGCTGTCAAGCGGAGCACCCGTCGAGACACCGGAGCCGCCCACCGCGAAGAGGCTTCGGTCCCAGCAGTGAAAGCCTCTGGCTTTGGGAGTGTGACTGCCAGAGAGTTGAGAATGGTCAGACTGGGAATTTTCCTTAACACCCTTGACAGACTTAGAAAGTTACTTTCCAGTAAATATGGCTGTTGTCACCGACACAGGAATCTACAAACATGGACACTCACTGAAACGAAAATCTTTGTATAGCTGAGGTACAAAATGTCAATCTAGAAACGTGGTACAGAAAGCAAAATATTTTGTGTTGGTAAGTTGAGAATCATTCTCAATACGGTACTGCTACAGTGACGCCCCTACGTAGCTCAGATGCCAGATGATTTGGGGGTGATGCCATGGTACAGGAACCTAGTGTATTTGGCTAATGGAACGCCTTGCCATAACACACTTTGCTATCCTTAGGAACTGCTGTTTTCATATGAATTTCTGTAAAAAAGAGAGATGGCAAAAAACCCTAATTCAAACAGAGGAACTCTATGATTATGATTTCACTATGACTTCACTATGATTAGCAGTGGAAATATTTATTGCAATGTGATAGTGCCACTTTTTAGAAAGACACTTCAGCCCTTAGAATTTTCTTCTCCTTTATCACTAATAATGGTACAGATATCAAAACCTTCATTTTCCTTTGCAGAATGAGTCTTCGCAGCTTTATGAAATGTGTTTGCTACTAGCAGTGTTCTCTTACACCAAAGTAACTGATGTGCGGTCACTTTCTTTAGTTTATTGTCAGTGTATTAACAGGTTTTTTCAGTTCTGATCTCTAGAAGGAAGAGCTAAGGTAATAATACACAATAAATGGATTAAAAAATACCCTTTTTCTGAAATCACAGCTAAGTAGATTCAGGTTGCAAAACCTAAATTCTAGGAGTATTGGGAATTTACTGCGAGTAACCATTTTCAGAGTATCTCTGTAGTCAGGCTCATCATTTAATGGAGAAAAGGAGAGCAAAATACATTTTTAATCTGGATATATTTGTTTTCTTCCAGACTTCTCTTAGAAGAAAGGCAAGTTTTTATTACGGGATGGCAACATGGAGTAAACACAAGACATCTCTATGCTCTTCTCAGGAGGAAGTATTGCATCTTAAATCCTTTTTTGAAGCGGACACATGCTCAGCCACAAATAGTTTTGTTTTTACAGGTCACTCCCTAGCCAACACCAGGAGACCCTACAGTCCATGTTAAATGTTTTGGAATGGTATCAGTAAAACCCCTGTGATTAGAATCAGGTTTAGTTGGTAGTGACTTTGGTAACTCATTAGGCTAAAATTTGATTTTAAAATTTTAAGATAAGGAGGTGCTGATGGGGCCAAATAGTCATATAGGCAAAACAGGAACTGTTCATTCATTATTAGCCAAAGAAAGTTGCAAAATAAATAGCTAGAATCAGTTGCTAAACCAGTTGTCAGCTGTTTGTGTTGATCTTTGTTCGTACTATTTCTTTAATCTTGTTGGCTCATGATGCTGTTGAAGATATCCAAGTGTTTGCTTTTAGTTTCAATCCATTCCTATTTTTAACTTTATTTTTACAGTGCCTTTTAGGTATTTGGGTGTCTTTTTTAAAATGTTGATATTTCCTATTCTGTTGCTTTGTCTGTTCAGTGTTCTCTGTGCAGCTTATCTGTGGCTTTCTCAGTATCATCTAGTAACTGCTGTTTCTTTTCCTGTCTGCATGAAATATTTCATTCATGTTCTGATAGTCTGTGTACCACAGGAAGATTTTCAAATAGGGCTTAAGTGTGGCTTAAGTGTTGCATAAGCCTTGGTATTTGGGTTAGTCTGCTGAAGGTACACCTTTCCTTCAGTGTAGTTCACTGTAGCTGGATAACTTAGCTCATAATCTTTGTGTAGCTGAGGTCTTGTCCCTCTTGAAGAGCAGCCACCTCACCCACCCCACCCCACCCCATGGTAACTGCTGTCACCTGCTGCTTTCTCAGATGCCAAGAGCGAGTTTCTGCTCTGCTGCCCCCCCAGCCAAGCGGCAGCACACAGCAGGGCAGGAAGAAACTTCCAAACATATCTTGTCCCGGTTTGGCCCAATGACAACACAAAGTGAAGGCCCAGGGGTTCTGCACCAGCTTTCTCAGGGGAGAGACGCTACAATGTACCGCAGGCAGGCTGAAGAAATTCCCCTTTT
>NW_020955594.1:28848-30095 GCF_003031625.1 Empidonax traillii | reverse complement strand
GAGGGAGGTGCTATCACACTGACTGCTGATGACAGGGCACACTTGGACCAGTGGTGTTGCAGAGGTTGCAGCATTGCTGCAAAATTAGAAGGCCGTGAAGACTTCCCAAGCAGTAGGTAATTCTACTGTTTCATGTCGTAAGACGTAGCAGGAACTCCAGGAACAAATGCCCCCTACCCACAGTAACATCTTAAAGCAAGGTGCAGTGTAAAAACTGCTAGAATGAAAATGAGTGATGAAGAAAAAGGTGTCTCCCGGATGTCTGGTGGCATTTGGCACTCCTCGTGGCATTAGCCATTTGACATAGGTCACATATAGCATACAAGTAAATGTAATGTCGAACTTAGGTGGGAAGCTCCTGTGCCACAGTGCTCTTTCCCACAGTTGCTCTTGTTCATTGCCTTGATTTCAATATCTTTTGGCCTTTGACTACTCTGGAAAATTTTTACATACCTGGTTACCAAAAGTCGTTGGCTTTTCCACATGTGGTCGGGTTGTATTCTGAGACCCAGACTTCTGTTCAGTCCCAAACTGTTCCCAAGATGTGCCAGGCCAGCTGAATCCAGAAGTGGACTTGCAGCCAGATGTCTGCTGACAGCGCTGCTGGTCACTGCGGATTTGCATGAGGAAAAAGGAGTCTATTATTACCAATCCAAAAAAACCCTATGGACTTACCTTTCCAGTTTCTTTGCTAGGCTTTTTCTGGTTTTCGCTTCCTCCGGATACAGCTCTTTGTCCTTGTCCACTTCTGCCTGCGTGGATTCTTTCTGAGGAGGTCTGTCTTGTTGGGTGTATTTTATCCTGTCCAATTCACTTCCGAGATCTCTACTTCATTCTTCTGTTTTCTCAGTGAATCACAATGATGGCTCCGAGGGCTCGAGCTCTTTCACGCTCAGGAGTCAAGATCAGTCAATGTGCTAGTCAGAAAAAATTGGATGTGGTTCTTCTTGTCAGTGCAAAAGAGACCAGCTATGCATCAGTAAACACACCGGTAAGTGCAATGTGCTTGACATCCATCTAATGCAGTTTGTGAGTTTGCGTTCAGACTGCAAGGAACGTGTCTTCACATCCGAACGGGGGGATGGGAAACCGTAGGCTCGCTGTGAACACCGAATGATTTCCAGAGCCTTTCCATGGCATTTCACTCCGATCCGGTAACTTTGGGTTAAAAAATCCTGGTGCTCCTCTATTATTCTGGAAAGGGGGATCCCGGTGCTCCTGAAGATTTTTTGAAGATGCAGCAGATC
>NW_020955594.1:27478-28827 GCF_003031625.1 Empidonax traillii | reverse complement strand
AACTACTGGTGTGTGGTTTCCACGTCTCCTGGTATAATGCTCTGCATTCTGTGAGGGAGGTGCTATCACACTGACTGCTGATGACAGGGCACACTTGGACCAGTGGTGTTGCAGAGGTTGCAGCATTGCTGCAAAATTAGAAGGCCGTGAAGACTTCCCAAGCAGTAGGTAATTCTACTGTTTCATGTCATAAGACGTAGCAGGAACTCCAGGAACAAATGCCCCCTACCCACAGTAACATATTAAAACAAGGTGCAGTGTAGAAACTGCTAGAACGAAAATGAGTGATGAAGAAAAAGGTGTCTCCCGGATGTCTGGTGGCATTTGGCACTCCTCGTGGCATTAGCCATTTGACATAGGTCACATATAGCATACAAGTAAATGTAATGTCGAACTTAGGTGGGAAGCTCCTGTGCCACAGTGCTCTTTCCCACAGTTGCTCTTGTTCATTGCCTTGATTTCAATACCTTTTGGCCTTTGACTACTCTGGAAAATTTGTACACACCTGATTACCAAAAGTCGTTGGCTTTTCCACGTGTGGTCGGGTTGTATTCTGAGACCCAGACTTCTGTTCAGTCCCAAACTGTTCCCAAGATGTGCCAGGCCAGCTGAATCCAGAAGTGGACTTGCAGCCAGATGTCTGCTGACAGCGCTGCTGGTCACTGCGGATTTGCATGAGGAAAAAGGAGTCTATTATTACCAATCCAAAAAAAAACCCCATGGACTTACCTTTCCAGTTTCTTTGCTAGGCTTTTTCTGGTTTTCGCTTCCTCCGGATACAGCTCTTTGTCCTTGTCCACTTCTGCCTGCGTGGATTCTTTCTGAGGAGGTCTGTCTTCTTGGGTGTATTTTATCCTGTCCAATTCACTTCCAAGATCTCTACTTCATTCTTCTGTTTTCTCAGTGAATCACAATGATCGCTCCGAGGGCTCGAGCTCTTTCACGCTCAGGAGTCAAGATCAGTCAATGTGCTAGTCAGAAAAAATTGGATGTGGTTCTTCTTGTCAGTGCAAAAGAGACCAGCTATGTATCAGTAAGCACACCGGTGAGTGCAATGTGCTTGACATCCATCTAATGCAGTTTGTGAGTTTGCGTTCAGACTGCAAGGAACGTGTCTTCACATCCGAACGGGGGGATGGGAAACCGTAGGCTCGCTGTGGACACCGAATGATTTCCAGAGCCTTTCCATGGCATTTCACTCCGATCCGGTAACTTTGGGTTAAAAAATCCTGGTGCTCCTCTATTATTCTGGAAAGGGGGATCCCGGTGCTCCTGAAGATTTTTTGAAGATGCAGCAGATCCACTTGTAAGTCTGGCAGTGACTGGGGAGAAAACTGAACAAGATCCTG
>NW_020955594.1:24962-26063 GCF_003031625.1 Empidonax traillii | reverse complement strand
CCTGGCCTCAAAATCTACAGCGTGTTTGATGCGACGTATGGCAAGCACTGAACTGATGCTTGCCAAAACAGCACGGAATAATCTTTTCCTAAAGACAGATTATCTTTTGTCCCTGATCTTCTTGCTTCTTCCAGAAAAGACGGCCCCACCTAAGCTCCCAAGACAAGCCCTGAATCCCAGAATCCCAGCAAAACTCAAGAACTAACAGGAAAGAAGGGGTACGGTACGGTTTAGTGCTGAATGCCACGGTGTACGTGGGAGGGGAAGTGATGGCTGAGGCTTATGAAAATCTTATCTCGCAGCTGCTTTGATGTTTGGCTTGAGATCAACTCTAGGGAAGAGCAACTTCAGCTTAAGCCGAGTGTTTCTTTGCGCTTGGTCATGCCGGTCCATGCCTCTGCCCTCAAAAATGTCTTCAGAGCAGTACAGAAAAGTTCCTCTCTGTAAGTGCCACTGCTACACAATACCTATGCTGCTTGGCCCCTTTTCATCTTCTGGGCTTGTTTGTCTTCAACCAGGTGCTGTATGTAGACACCTTGTTGAAATGGGTTCTCTCCGATGTAGGTGGGGGGACCAGTGAACTGAGATGGACTTTAGAGTGAACAAATGCTTCTCACATTCACCCAAAGGGAAAACACGCTAACTCAAGAGAGAAGCTTGGCCACGCCTCAATGCCATGCTCCGTGGTTGTCCCACTGATCCCAACTACTGGTGTGTGGTTTCCACGCCTCCTGGTATAATGCTCTGCTTTCTGTGAGGGATGTGCTAACAAACACACTGACTGCTGATGACAGGGCACACTAGGACCAGTGCTGTTGCAGAGGTTGCAGCGTTGCTGCAAAATTTGTACAGACCTGATGGCCAAAAGTCGTCGGCTTCACCACATATGGCTGGGTTGTGTTCCTAGACCCAGACTGCTGTTCCATCCCAACCTGTTGCCACGATGTCCCTGGGCAGCTGAATCCAGAAGTAGATTTGCAGACAGAAGTGTGCTGACAGCGCTGCTGGTGACTGCAGATCTCCTTCTACGGCGCTCCCAAAGGAGCTCCGCATTGGCCTCTGCAAGTCTCTCCTGAGTTCTGAAACATTCAGAAGAGCACA
>NW_020955594.1:20343-21534 GCF_003031625.1 Empidonax traillii | reverse complement strand
TAGGAGCATAGAATGGCTAGGGTTGGCAACCTCTGCTCCACCCCGAGTGCTTCTGGGCAGGGCTGCTCTCCCTCTGTTCATCCCCCAGCCTGTATTGATACAGGGGGCTGCCCTGAGCCACGTGCAGCATCTTGCACTCGCTCTTGTTAAACCTCCTGAGGTTGCCGTGGGCCCACTACTCGAGCTTGACCAGATGTAGGAGATGGACTTAAAAGGATAATGCATGCAGAGAAAGGAGTCTCTTATTACCACCTCCAAAAAGCGTGGACTTACCTTTGCACTTTGTTTGCTAGGTATCTTCTGGTTTTCACTTCCTCCAGATACAGATCTTTGTACATTGCCATGTCTCCGTGCGTTGATTCTTTAGGGGAAGCACTCTCTTGTTGGATTTTTTTTACCCTGTCCAATTCCCTTTCCAGATGTCTAATTCTCTCTTCCAGCTGGTTTCCCACTGAATCACAAGCAGTGTCTCCGATTTGTCCTAGTTGGGGCTGGTAGGCTGCCTGTGGCTGAAGCAAACAGTGCACCTTCAACCACCAGCACAAGTAGAGAGCTCTGCCCAGCGGAAAATTGCACGCACCCAGTTTCAAGGGCCGGCACATTACACACCTGTGACAACACTCCTGCCCAACCATATTCCCTTCTCCCACCCTCTGCCTTCAGGAAAGACAGAAGTGCAGCACTATCACACAGAATACAGGAACAAAAGAAAAATGCCCCAAATGATGGCCACAACAGAAGTTTAGGTAGCGCCTATGGGCACTGGTGGGAAATTCACTTACTTGCAGAACGAGACTGACATCTTGTAGCTTTTGACTTATTTCCTGGTCAGCTCGTTCTTCCACCTCTCTTTTACATGGTTCTGTTTGGCTGCCATCCAGCGGGAAAGTCTCCAAATGACAATGGAGTTTTGTCATCTCTTCCTGCAGTTGGCATTCGCTGTTCTCCAGTTTTCCACATTTCCCATGCAGAGTGGACGGCTCTTCTTGCAAATCCTGGTTTGGGGCCTCTAGCTGCATGCCTGTTTTAGGCTCCATGTGCAGCTGCTGGGAAAGTTCCCTGACCTGTCCATAGAAAAAAACAAACAAACAAGAAAAGAAAACTCAGCGTGATCTAAAGGCAGTGAATTCTGGGAAAACCTCTAAAGGGGGTGGCCATCGAAACTGTATTTATCATCTACTGGAAACGAGC
>NW_020955594.1:15246-17102 GCF_003031625.1 Empidonax traillii | reverse complement strand
TACCAGCGCCACCGCCTCAGCCAGGCCAGGTCGCCGCGGGCGGCGGCGCGGTGCAGCCTGCCCAGCCCCTTCTCGTGGAGCTCGGCGGCAGCGGTGGAGCTGGTGGCAGCCCGGGGCTGCCCACTAGTGCTGCTGGATGGCGACTGCCGTCGCTTCTTGCTGAGAAGCCACGGCATGGCCCTGCTTGGAGATACCAGCAGCAGGAAGCACAAAAAGCCCCCGGCGGGCTGCCGGGCGCCAAGTAGGGATGATGAATGGGGTGAGGGTGAGGTTTGGGGTGAGGGTGAGGTTTGGGGTGAGGGTGACAAAGAGGACAAGGATGAGAATAAGGACGGGCACGGGGTACAAAGCACAGGGCAGACGAGGTCGCCCTGCGCAGTGGTCGTGGCCTGTAACCGCCAAGACGGCAGTACAAACGCGCAATGCTCCCAGAGCGGGATGTGCTGCTGCTCCCCGAGAGGCTACAGCAGCTCTGAGCTCCGGCTCCGAGCACCAACAAAGCCGTGCCCGACTCGTGCCTGTGGCGTCACAACGGCTGGTGGAACGCTCGGCACGTCACCGTGGGGTGGGACAGAGGTCACAGTGCAGGGCGGGGTCGGTGGGACGTGGGTGGGGTCTGGCAGGTGTGAGGGTGGCCTTGCTGGGCCTTGCGGGAAGGAGGCGGCCCAGGACTTGTGAGGGCAGCGGGCGGGAGTGGGCACTGCCGCACCTCGGGAAGCCCCAGGGCAGGGCCCGGGCCGCTCCCACCGAGACGGAGGCTGCGTTAGGCACTGGAGCAGGTCCCGCCTCACCCGCTCCGCATTTGTGCTTCATCCTGAGGTCGGGCTGCCTCTAGACACACTTCCATGAAATGAGGATCAGGATGAAGGTCGGATCCCAGCCCGAGCAGGCAGGGGCCACCTGTCAGTCTCCCTGAGTGATTTGCACTCAGATCAAGGGCGGAGAGATTTCTGAAGTACAGGAAGAAAGTTTTCATAAGCCTTCAAAATGTGACTCTCCTCATTCCTCTCACCTAGGTCTATAGAGCTTCAATTCAATCACAGCAGTTCTCCTAATATGTTTTCACAGGGCCTCGCTACCCTTTGCAATCTTTTTCACATGCTGCACTGTTATCTGCACTGTGAGTATGGTCCTATTTGTCTGGTGACTACTGCTGACCCTCTGCACATAATCACGGAAAGTCTTAGCTGTTCTAGGCCAAGTCCTCTTTTGGAACAGGGTTTCCTGGAGTTGGTTGTTCCTAACCCTGTAGGCTTGCAAAAGCTAGGAAAGACATAGGCAAAGAAGGCATTCAGTATTTCTGATTTTTCCATGTGCTGTGAAACAAGGTCCCCCATGTTGTTTAGTGATGGGCCTACATTTTTTCCTGGTTTTCCTTTTGTCATCTACATGCTTATAGAAGTCCTTCTTATTGTCTTTGACATCATTGGCCTGATTCAGTTCCATTTGGGCTTTAGTTTTCCCAACTTCATCCCTGCATGCCCAGACAACATTTCTGCTACCATTCTTTGCATCCTCTCTCTGTAAACTTCCTTTTTGTGTTTAAACAAGAAGCTCCTTGTCAAGACATCCATGGAGGCCTCCTGGAGTTTTTGCCTGACTTCCTGCTTTTTAGGGTGATACGCTCTTGAGCCTGATGGAAGTGATTAATGAATATTAACCAGCTATCTTGTGTCATTGTGCTTTGCAAGGTGTTGCAAAGGCTGTTAAATGCAACAAGTATGGAAGGGGGGTTTCGATGTGAAGAAAATTAGTAGGTGCAAAACCAGGATGAACTGACTCTGTAGCACTGTGCCATGCTAAATGAAACTTATCAGTAACATAGTCCCCTGTGGCACACCTGCTGGGACGTGTAG
>NW_020955594.1:12361-13738 GCF_003031625.1 Empidonax traillii | reverse complement strand
ACTGATGATGACAGGGCACACTTGGACCAGTGGTGTTGCAGAGGTTGCAGCATTGCTGCAAAATTAGAAGGCCGTGAAGACTTCCCAAGCAGTAGGTAATTCTACTGTTTCATGTCGTAAGACGTAGCAGGAACTCCAGGAACAAATGCCCCCTACCCACAGTAACATATTAAAGCAAGGTGCAGTGTAGAAACTGCTAGAACGAAAATGAGTGATGAAGAAAAAGGTGTCTCCCGGATGTCTGGTGGCATTTGGCACTCCTCGTGGCATTAGCCATTTGACATAGGTCACATATAGCATACAAGTAAATGTAATGTCGAACTTAGGTGGGAAGCTCCTGTGCCACAGTGCTCTTTCCCACAGTTGCTCTTGTTCATTGCCTTGATTTCAATACCTTTTGGCCTTTGACTACTCTGGAAAATTTGTACACACCTGATTACCAAAAGTCGTTGACTTTTCCACGTGTGGTCGGGTTGTATTCTGAGACCCAGACTTCTGTTCAGTCCCAAACTGTTCCCAAGATGTGCCAGGCCAGCTGAATCCAGAAGTGGACTTGCAGCCAGATGTCTGCTGACAGCGCTGCTGGTCACTGCGGATTTGCATGAGGAAAAAGGAGTCTATTATTACCAATCCAAAAAAAACCCCATGGACTTACCTTTCCAGTTTCTTTGCTAGGCTTTTTCTGGTTTTCGCTTCCTCCGGATACAGCTCTTTGTCCTTGTCCACTTCTGCCTGCGTGGATTCTTTCTGAGGAGGTCTGTCTTGTTGGGTGTATTTTATCCTGTCCAATTCACTTCCAAGATCTCTACTTCATTCTTCTGTTTTCTCAGTGAATCACAATGATGGCTCCGAGGGCTCGAGCTCTTTCACGCTCAGGAGTCAAGATCAGTCAATGTGCTAGTCAGAAAAAATTGGATGTGGTTCTTCTTGTCAGTGCAAAAGAGACCAGCTATGCATCAGTAAGCACACCGGTAAGTGCAATGTGCTTGACATCCATCTAATGCAGTTTGTGAGTTTGCGTTCAGACTGCAAGGAACGTGTCTTCACATCCGAACGGGGGGATGGGAAACCGTAGGCTCACTGTGAACACTGAATGATTTCCAGAGCCTTTCCATGGCATTTCACTCCGATCCGGTAACTTTGGGTTAAAAAGTCCTGGTGCTCCTCTATTATTCTGGAAAGGGGGATCCCGGTGCTCCTGAAGATTTTTTGAAGATGCAGCAGATCCACTTGTAAGTCTGGCAGTGACTGGGGAGAAAACTGAACAAGATCCTGGTGTCACTTTTGCAGCAGACAGGGCAAAAGAAGGCACGGCAAGGACAGGACAGGCAACATGAGAGACTGCAATCCAGACAGAGACTTTAAAATTTCCAAGGG
>NW_020955594.1:8087-9320 GCF_003031625.1 Empidonax traillii | reverse complement strand
GACAATAAGAGCATACCCCAGCTGCAACCCCTCGCCCCCAGCCCTGTGATTTAAGTGGCTCCTGACAAACAGACTACAGCAGCAAAAGAAAAATACCAGAAATGAGGGCCACAACAGGAGTTTAAATTGTGCCTATGGACGCTGGTGAGAAATTCACTTACTTTCAAAAACTGATTGACTCCTTGTAGTCTCTGTGTTATTTCCTGGTCTGCTCGTTGTTGCACCTCTCTTTTAAATTGTTCCAGTTGGGAATGATCCACCGTGTTAGTCTCCAAATGCTGCTGGAGTTTTGCCAGCTCTTCCTGCAGCTGGCGTTTGTCCATCTCCAGGTTTTCACACTTCCCATGCAGGGTGGACAGCTCCTCTTGCAAGTCCTGATTTTGGGCTTCCAGTAGCTTGCATTTTTTAGATTCCCTGTCCAGCTGCTGGGAAAGTTCACAAACCTGCCGACATGAAGAAAAACAAAGGAACTCAGCGTGATCTAAAGGCAGTGAATTCTGGGAAAAGCCTGAAAAAGGGTGGCCAGGGAGAATTTATTAATCATCTGCTGGCTCCGTACTAGAAACAAAGTGCAACCAGGCTCCTCTTTTGCAGCAAGAACAGCGTTCACATCATTTGTGACAGGATTCCTCAGGTTCCCATCCCTTCAGAGTTCCTCATGCAAAACTGCTCCAAGCTTCTGGACTCCAAAGGAATCACTGCAAAGGCAGTGAGCGATTCTACAGTGATGCCTTCCAAAGCCAAGCGTAAGTGTGAAACACGGCCGCTTTGGCAACGAATGCGAGTAACCAGCGGAGAAGTCGGTAAAAGGTGATGTGCCACTACGGAACAGGCAGAGCAGCCTCAAAAGCATTGCTGGGAACAGTCCTTCTGGGTCCCCGCCACAAGATGGGCTGAAAGCGCTCCCCGTGAGCAATAAGTGACAGACTTTTCCCTGTCAGGCACCTCTCCCCACTGTGCCCCGGGCAGCAACAACACCGTTGAGAAAAGCAAAACGTCAAGTGCCTCCTGCTGAGCTCGTGCCTGAGACAGGGCTAAGGGGCTGATGGCGCCCTGCGAGTGACAGCGGTGTTCCTCCCCTCTCTTCTAGGGAAGGAATTCATCTGTCAGACCCAGATGATGCTGTCGCAGCCTCCCTCAAGCTGCAGCCAGGCCTGAGCTGGGCCCCACTGCTCTCAGCCCGTGGACGTGATGTCCTGCTAGGATGGCAGACCTGCCCATCCCTAAGGCCCA
>NW_020955594.1:0-1354 GCF_003031625.1 Empidonax traillii | reverse complement strand
GCCGTGCCCGACTCGTGCCTGTGGCGTCACAACGGCTGGTGGAACGCTCAGCACGTCACCGTGGGGTGGGACAGAGGTCACAGTGCAGGGCGGGGTCGGTGGGACGTGGGTGGGGTCTGGCAGGTGTGAGGGTGGCCTTGCTGGGCCTTGCGGGAAGGAGGCGGCCCAGGCCTTGTGAGGGCAGCGGGCAGGAGTGGGCACTGCCGCACCTCGGGAAGCCCCAGGGCAGGGCCCGGGCCGCTCCCACCGAGACGGAGGCTGCGTTAGGCACTGGAGCAGGTCCCGCCTCACCCGCTCCGCATTTGTGCTTCAGCCTGAGATTGGGCTGCCTCTAGACACACTTCCATGAAATGAGGATCAGGATGAAGGTTGGATCCCAGCCCGAGCAGGCAGGGGCCACCTGTCAGTCTCCCTGAGTGATTCGCACTCAGATCAAGGGCGGAGAGATTTTTGAAGTACAGGAAGAAAGTTTTCATAAGCCTTCAAAATATGACTCTCCTCATTCCTCTCACCTAGGTCTATAGAGCTTCAATTCAATCACAGCAGTTCTCCTAATATGTTTTCACAGGGCCTCGCTACCCTTTGCAATCTTTTTCACATGCTGCGCTGTTATCTGCACTTCGAGTATGGTCCTATTTGTCTGGTGACTACTGCTGACCCTCTGCACATAATCAGGGAAAGTCTTAGGTGTTCTAGGCCAAGTCCTCTTTTGGAACAGGGTTTCCTGGACTTTCCTGTAGGCTTGCAAAAGCTAGGAAAGACATAGGCAAAGAAGGCATTCAGTATTTCTGATTTTTCCATGTGCTGTGAAACAAGGTCCCCCATGTTGTTTAGTGATGGGCCTACATTTTTTCCTGGTTTTCCTTTTGTCATCTACATGCTTATAGAAGTCCTTCTTATTGTCTTTGACATCATTGGCCTGATTCAGTTCCATTTGGGCTTTAGTTTTCCCAACTTCATCCCTGCATGCCCAGACAACATTTCTGCTACCATTCTTTGCATCCTCTCTCTGTAAACTTCCTTTTTGTGTTTAAACAGGAAACTCCTTGTCAAGACATCCATGGAGGCCTCCTGGAGTTTTTGCCTGACTTCCTGCTTTTTAGGGTGATACGCTCTTGAGCCTGATGGAAGTGATTAATGAATATTAACCAGCTGTCTTGTGTCATTGTGCTTTGCAAGGTGTTGCAAAGGCTGTTAAATGCAACAAGTATGGAAGGGGGGTTTCGATGTGAAGAAAATTAGTAGGTGCAAAACCAGGATGAACTGACTCTGTAGCACTGTGCCATGCTAAATGAAACTTATCAGTAACATAGTCCCCTGTGGCACACCTGCTGGGACGTGTAGCACAAGTCTG
>NW_020955593.1:833566-839654 GCF_003031625.1 Empidonax traillii | reverse complement strand
CAGTCAAGAGGAGTTCAGATGCACCAGTAGGAGCAGGAGAGGAGCAGGAGGTCCCTTCCTGGAAGACCTTCCTGAAGTCTTTTGGCTTAGTGTCCAAAAAATATACGAGGGAAAACAGAGGGAGGTACATAACAAACTGTTCTCTCTGTATCCTTTTTCCTGGGGGCAGGAAAGAGGTTTCAGGCCTGCATCTCTCCCCTTCCTGCAGAAAGGAATCAGAGCTAAGAGAGGTGAAAGGGGAGACAGAAACAGGGCAGTAGCACAGAATTGCAAAGAGGTTGTTTAGAAGTAAGAAAATTTGACTCCACATCCTAATGGAGCATGTTAAGGGTCTACAATTACCTAAAGGCCATTTTCTTTAAATAAAACTGTTTTTGCTGAATTGATTTGGAAGCCAGTCTAAAATATACTTAGGAATACTATCTCACGTTTTTGGTTTTTTTCTGAACAATAGTTTGGTGCCATAGAGTTGCAAATAAACTCATCTATTCTAAATACATACCGTCCCAATTTCTGTTAATTTGAAATATCTATTTTATAGCATTTTTCAAAAGCTTCCTGAGTAATTAAGAAAAATAATCAAAGAAGGTCAGTAGCAGTTTAGTAACCCACTAAATCTTGTAACTCAACATTAGGAGGTGGCAGTTCATTGCTAACAATGCTACTGTTGTCTAAGTCCTTCTAGGCAAAGAACCAGAAAACACTTCCCAGCTAATTGGAAGCTACATGAAACATTCACTCTTTTAACACATGTAACATCCCATCAGAAACCACAGTGACTAATGGGGCATTTATTAATAGAACCGGCCCCGATGACGAAACTCTTTGGCTGGTTTGAGCGCTGCAATTCTTGGGCCAAAATCAGTGCCCACTGTGTCCCACAGGCATGGAGAAACCATGGGATGGCTGGCAGTGAAGCAGACTGTGAGAGGGAATGTGCAGGGATAGTGCATGCCCTATGTTCCACAGGGAACAATGCTTCCCAGTAAACCACTGCATGGAGTCAGAGGGGACCCGTGGGTCTGCAATTACAGCTAATGCTCCGTGATCCGTGGATTGTGGAGGGGGCAGACTGTGCACGCAGGGCTGAGCTGCCTCACAGTGTAAATGTGTGGGAACGTGCTGTGTCTGCTGTTCTGCTCTCCTGAAACCTTGGCTCGTCTGTGGTTCTTGGCTCTTCTAGCAGGCCAGGCCAGATGGAAGCTCTTCCATGCAAAAAAAAAATTTGGTCCCACTGCAGTGCCCTCCCCAAAGCCCATATTGTCTTTGGTTTTTCCACTATCCTGGTGTTCCCAGCCCACTAAAAAGCCCAAATCATGGAGAGCTGTCAGCACTTGAAGAAACCTGTGCCTCACAGGAACACAGGAACAGATGTTGTGAGGACTGGGGAGGATCAACTGTCTTGTACACTGCCTGTGTGTCCTGGGCACACGCAGGAAAGAGGAGTGTGACCTTGGGAAGTGCCTATAGGATACCTAAATTGGGTTGCTTAGGTCATTGCCAATGTTTCACTTGTAGGTTTCATAAAAATTTCCATTGTCTTTTTTAAGATTGTACGTGTTGCAATGTTTTTTAAGACTATACATGGTGCAATATTCCTTTAACTTCCTTCCTCAGTGTCAATTCATCTATCACAACTGCAGCTCAGTGCAGGTCTGGCCACCACGTCCCCTTTGAAATCCCGTCAGTGGCTCCCTGAATTGCCAAAAGGGCCATCTGGTGCATCCTGCCCAAGCCAAGTGGTTCTGGCTTGCAGGGGATTGTGTTCCTGCCTTTGCTGGTTGCTCACTGCTGGCTTGCCTGGTTCTCAGCTCAGGTGAGCAGTGACCCAGCTCTGTGTTCTGGTTGTCTCCTGCCCTTACACCCCAGGCCTGTTCAGGGGGGCAGTAGTAAAGTTTGCCCTTTTAGAGTGTATTCCTCCATGAGACTGGTTGTACCTTACAGAATTTGTATCCAAAGCTTGAAGTATAGAATATAGGTAAGTGTAAAGATTTACTATTCACTGTTGACTTCCAGCATAAAGATTTTTGTATTTCCTAGATGAAAAATTGTGATTACAGTCAATACACAGTCGGATGATTTATGTGCATTTATTGAATTGCCTCATATCCCATTCCTTTTGATTCTGAAGGCATACTGTTAGATAAAGAAATGGAGAAGCTGCTGTGAGGAGTTTTTTGGGGGGTTGTTTGTTTGTTTGTTCTGGGTTGTTTGGGGTTTTTGCCAGTGTGAGCAAACGGGAATTTCAATCATTTATCTGTAGAGAATCCAAAATACAGCTGATTAAGCCAATAACAGTTAGTATCCAATAATAGCTAATGCAATTGTAGAGTTTTGCATTTTTTCATTATTAATTGGAGACAGAACACCTCCTGCCATAGGTCACATTTCAGCTCAGGGGAGAATGCTACCCTGCTCATCTGGGGAGACAGAACACAGTATGGTTCACACAAGCATACTCAGGATGGTAATTAGTGATATTGATTTCTGCGGAAAACCCACAGGTATTAAGAGCAGTATCCTATCAGTTTAAATCAATAAAAATTCCTAATTGTGTTTGCTGGTTGTTGGGCCGAAAATGAGCTCCAGGATTTGGCCTTCCAAAAACACAGCTTCTTCTAAAACACAGTTAAGGCATAGACAGGAGCAGCAGAACAGCAACAGTGTCACCATGGACAGCGGTGAATGACAAGGGGGAGGACCAAATAGAAAGAAGGAAGGTGACCAGAGAGGTGGAACCTTTCTTTTCTGCTCATGAAATTTAGAGTTTTTGGAGAGCTCAGATCTTCACTGCAGAGCAGCAGCTTGGAGTTTGTGGTTCTGAGATTACTGCTACTTTATAAAATGTTAGAACATTAGTTTATAAAACATTAGAATAAAGAGAAAACATACATTTTTCCAAGAAAAAAAAAAAAGTAGGAAAATGGAAGTAAAGCATGAACAACCAATATTTACTCTAAACTCTGTACAGTTAAATATAGGTCTCTGAATTTCTTTTAAAAGCCTTGTTCATATTTGGATTGTTTTTAATATTTGAAAGCCTAAATGTCCCTTTATTAAGCAGATTTGAAACACATTATAATAGAGTATAAATCTAACTTGAGAAACAATAAGCTACCCCAGTATTTTATATTTGTATAGTTTGATGGCTATTTGATCAAGCCACTGTGGGTTGAAGGCATTACAGTTTTTATAGGAACTGATGACTACATTATCTTTAGTAATATAAAATCTGTAAAGTTCAGAGTTCAAGACAGCAAGAGAGGCATTTTCCTTTAAAGTGCCTGTACATATGTTTACCTCTATAAAATCTCATTACGTAAAGCCTTCATGTTTCTGTCATTCACATCACACAACCCTCAATCAGCAATAAATGTCATTTTTAAAAGAACCTCATCCATTCTTAATTTATGTTTCAAGGATCACATTAAGTCATTCAGTCTAGCTGTCATCTCCTTTAGTAAACACTAAAGGGAAAACTAAGATACCTTTTTCTAAAAATTATTAATTAAATAATTCTTTTTAAACAGTTATTAAATTATTAATTAATTTTATTGCGAGATTTTAAAGCAACCTTTGAACTGTGGGGGAAAAAAAAAAAGCTAAGGGTATTTTAAAATTTGTAAGTATGATTCATTAGGTGTTCCAAAATTTTACAGGTTATGGTTGAAAAGTACTTACATTGCAACCCTGCTGTTTCCTATTTTGCTATCTCAGTAGCAAACTACTTCCAAAGACCTAATGACTCTTGCAATCCAGCCTAACCAGCCTTGTCCTGGTCAGAGGGACTCGCTGTGAAAGCACACTGTTTTTACTTAGGAAGCTGCAAACCTGGGGGTTTGCCAGGATGTATTTTTTTGGGTGCTCAGACCACCATCTTAATTACAAATGGGTTTCCGGCAGTTGGTTGCTATAGCAACAGTCTGCTTAGTGCTTTTTTCAGAGCAAAACCCAACTTGCCTCTATGTTTGAGGGAAGACACAATAGATAAGGAAGGGAGATTGAGCTGGTATTTCTGCAAGAACCATAAATTGCAGCATCTTCTATTTAAAGGACATAGGCGGAAGAGCTGCTCGTTTCCCTCAATGTTTTTCCTGCTGCTGACAAGCCCTGTTTGATGTTTGTGTAACATCCAACCTTCCCGTATTCCAAAAATGCAACTGCATCAGGGTTAATTAAGGCCAACACCCAATCAAGTATTTCCTAAAAGTGCGGCTGAAAGCAGAGGGCACAATGTCTTTGAAAAGCTGGAGCTGTGAAAATTCCTGATTCAGTGGTTTGCCTGGTGTCTCCTGCTGTACATCAGGCTCCCTCTCCACCCATGCTGAAGTCAGACAGAATTTATCTTGCCATTGATTTCTCAGCACAGTTCCCCAGTTGTGTATCACAGCCCAGAAACCACCCTGATTTGATTTTTTCCCTCCTCTGTTGGCTGTAAAGTGGAGAAACATAAAAAAGGAGTGATGGGAGTGGGGGGGTGTCAGAAAATCCTTAATCCTGCCTAACCTTAGGTTGTGATTCTCCCATGTCCTTCAGTCACCATCTGTAGTGTGAGCAAAGCACAGAACCCAAGGCTCAGTTCTGTGGAGTTCAACAGAGCCTGAAAGCTTCTGCAGGCCTGGCACTGTGGATGCTGGGGGGGCCTCTCTGCTCTGGGTGCTGGGAACATTTTCAATTTGTGCATAATCAATTACAACATGCTGCAGGTTTGGATTCTGTAGAGTCTGCACATTTCCTTTGCAGAATGAAACAGGGAGAGGAGCCTGTGATAGCAAAGGGTCAGTTCGGAATTATGCCTTTCCTTCCTTTGTGAGAAGTTCCTTTCCCAGCTGTTCCCCACTGCTTCGGACTCAGCCAGTGAGGTGGGGATTTAGGGATCTTATGAGCCTGAGGAGAAGGCTGCCTGCCTTGAAGAGAGGTTTCCAGGCTCTTGAGGGTGGGGAGAATTGTTTGGGAGGTGTCAGCTTGGCAGCCATGTGGGAAAGGAGAAAGGTTTTTGAAGCAGATTTGGGATCCAAGAGGGAGCAGAAGGAACGTACAGCATGTGAGAAGGAAGAGTTGAGCCTGTTTCGGGCAAGTTAAAGTTAACATGAAAGGAAAATAAGTAGATTTGGAAAGGAAAGTATCACAGTGGGAGAAGGCTAGTGAAGAGGAGATGCAGCAGTACAATCTGCATTTGACTTCCTTTTCTTTTAAAGGACAAAGCGGGCCTTCCTTTTTCTTGGATCTCCAGTAATCTTTCCTGTATCTCGACTTGCAGACTGACATTATATCCCTTGGGTGATACAATCACCTCAAAGTGGAGGACAGTTGATTGTGGGAAGAGAGAAACTTGCTGGCTGCAGTACCTTGGTATCATCTGTGCAGTTCTCATCACTGGCTACCACTGTTACTAAGTGCCACAAGATCTCTTAAGCTTTCCCTGAGTAGGCCTGACAGAGGGCACGTAGAGAGAGGCTCAGATTATTGCCTTACTCCATAGGAAAACTCTAACACACAATACTTCTTTCTCTCGCAAGAAGGCCTTTCTCTCTCTTTTCTGAGCTCTATTGCTGTCTAAGAACTGTGAATATCTTTCTCACCGTCAAATGTGAAAGAGGTGCAGTCCCCATGGTTTGAGTGACATAAGAAACTTGCCACACCAGATGTTTGCAGTTTGGTCTTTCTGGAGGAACTGACAAGGAGAGTTTGCTTAAAATAGAACAGTCTTCCATAAACCTGATGGGGAACTGTGTTTTGGACATTTCCTTAAAAGAGAGAAGGCTCACAGTGCTACTGTGCTCATTACAACAGTCCTTCATGCCTTTCACTGGATGGTCAATTTTGGTTTGGATGGAGGTTTTTGGTTGAGTTTTTTTGTGTTTTGGGGTCGTCTTTTGTTATTGGTTGGGTTTTTTTTGGGGGGTGGGAGGATGATTTTGGTTTTGTGGGGGTTTTTTTAGAAAAATTTGCTGGTGCTGGAGATTTCTGTTCTTTCCATCTCCCTGTACTCTCAGACTGTGTTTACACGGAGGCCCCTCTGCCCTGAATCACAACAGTGTCTGTAATCTCCTGAGTGTTGCTAGGCCACGAGAAGGGACAGTGTCTG